>NW_025335268.1:53333014-53431372 GCF_004798865.1 Varanus komodoensis
ACCTCCTGATGACCTCTCCCAGCGGTTTCATGTAGATGTTGAACAGCAAGGGGGACAAAATGGACCCCTGCGGTACTCCATGGCATAGCTGCCATGGCGCAGAGCCATAGTCCCCCTGCACCACCTTCTGGAACCGGCCATTGAGATAGGAGCGGAACCACTGCAAAGCAGTGCCTCCGACCCCCAATCCCGCTAGCCTATCCAGAAGGATACCATGGTCGATGGTATCGAAAGCCGCTGAGAGGTCCAGAAGAACCTCTGGATGATTGTGCTTCATGGAAAACACTTTGATGAATAAAGAACTTTTTGCAAAGAAAAATTTTTGGATTTGAATGTGCAAAGGGAAGAAACCTAGCTCGTGGCAACAACAAAAGTGGTTGTAGAATGACTACAATATATTTCTAATAGCCTAATTTCTAATGTGGCATTTCAGTTCATGACCCTCTGTTGCTAAAGGTTCATGCCACAAACACTTTGTTCTAATGATGAAAGGTTACGTATTTGAGACAGTTAGCCAAATCACTGAGTGCATTGTTTCCATCTTACATCTGGTACCTCTTGTAATTGTGTGTGTGTGTTATCCACCAGTCTGGCTTTTACTCTCTGAAAGTCTACAAATATTTGAGACACAGTCTTGTTTCTAAATTTAAATAACAATTGTCATTGTCATCATATATATGCTTATTTTTGAAATATGAGGGGAAGCAAAGGTATGATTCTTCACTGCTGCAGAATTTTTATGTCATTGAAGGGCTAGATTAGACCTGTGAATGGCAAGCATTTCTGAGATTTAATTCTAAGGCAACATTTATGTTACGTACACATACATGCCTTTATTTTGTCCTTTTCATAGGAGGGAGAGCTACATGCTATAGTCACTCAGTAGCTGACACATGAACTGTGTTGAACTTTGGTCAGTTAGGAGTGACTTCTTCCATGTTTTTATGATCTCAGACAAACCTGCAAATTTTTGCACTGGAGACAGTAGCCCACGGAATACATTTTAGTAGCCAGTTTGACCAGCTATAATGATGGGGGATGGGCATTTTCATCACCAAGAAAATCCAGTTCTTGCATATTAGTAATAAAAATAACTTTTGGTAAGGTTAGATTAAAATGAAGATTGCCAAAGGTTACAGACTTTAAAGCAGCAATTATCCTTCCCAAAATGAGGAAAAAGAAGCAAACAGGAAAACCTACTTAAGAAGCTTGCATTTACCATCCCTTCAAATAATCTGAGTAGCTAATAATAACAAACCCACTTTTTGGCTGAACTCATAATGTATTTTACAATATAAAGCTGTTCACATAATGTGCCTTTGCAGAGCAAAATAGACATCTGTTTCTCCTCCTTTCTGTCTCCTCATATTCAGGGCTTAATTTGATACTAAGCATGTTAAAATCTGAAACCTTGTAAGTATGTGCAGAGCATCTTTTGCACAAAGGCAAAACAATCAGCATTCTCTCTCTCTCCTCTCCCCTCATTTTTAAAATTCTCAAATGCTCTAATTTCAAATACCTGAAAGTATTAAAGGAAAAAATAAGCATGACCACACTTGAATCTGAGGCTTGTGCTATAACCTTCCATGTGTTTCGAATGCCCAAATGTCAAAAAATCCTACAACTTCCTGTTCTTTGCCAAAGCTGACATAGCAGACATTGGCTGCTATGATGGATGTCTCTCCTTTTATATGCTGTATTCAAGGCTTACTGGTGTCAGATACTGGAAACTGAAACTAGGATCTCAGAACAGAATCTCAGAATGTTTTTGAATTAAATGCTTATCATTGAGTTACCCAAGCAAAACCATCCTGAAATAAAGTTGCCAGACCGTTTTCCCTACCACTACCTGCAATCCTAGGCAACCTAACTTGACAGTAAGTCTCAGGAAATGCAGGGAGTCTTCTCTGTACTGCATTGGGCTACAACAGCCACAGAGAAAGATTAACCTAAGAAGATGAAAAAGCACATTGGCCAGAAAGTTACAAGACTTGTAACTACCACTACCTGCTTTTCACTTGAAGCAGAATAACACATGGTCATTGACATTTGCAGATTTAGTCACAAAAGAAAGGCAAGTACAGCCATCCCAGTTTGCAAAATAAAGCAAGAGGCTTCTGTCAGAAAAACAGTCAAGAGTAGAAAACTGACAAAGCATTTTAATATGCCTGCTGGATTTCCCCCTTCTTTAAAAAACATACCTGACCCTCCCAGAAAGAAGAAACCTGAAAGAATTTAAACTGGCTCCATGTGAACAGTTATTATTAAACATCCACTCACTTGTATTATAAATCCAGTCAGCCACTTGAGTTTGCCTGTCTGTAAATGGTTAAAAGTTTTGATAATTTTCCAATGGTTTCTTGTGATTTGATATCCACAGGTTCATTTTGGCAAATGAAACTAGTATCCCAAATATGTAAAGACTATAACCCCCATTTGCCCATGATGCTAAGTTGGCATTTCATATTACATACACAAACCTTTAGGATTACTTGCATAAGATCTAGTTTGGGCTTGCAGAGGCTTGTCTGTAATGCTGCATTTTGGCTTTGTGTTATGTTTAAGTAGGGCCATTGTGGCAGCCTGAATTATCCACAGAACTTGCAGGGATTAATTTATAAATGGAATCTTGGACTGTTTTGTTTCTGGAGTTATGTCAAAAAGTGCTTTTCTGAACAACACGTACTACACAACATTCGAGTCTTGGGTATTGGTATGATATTTACAGTGTTCTTGTTCGTTTGTGTTTCTGCATTCTGAAATCCAAACTACAGCCTACAACAGAAAGTAGAAAAATGCCTGGAAGATGGTATTCGCCTTCCTATGTTAGACACAAAACAACTTCAGAGTGACAATGAAAGCCTCAAAGAGGAAAATGAAAAAGCCAGCAAGGTCAGTACATCAAATTGTTTAAATATCCCTAGCAAAATCGTTACAACTTTAGGCCACAATGCTGACTGTCTCTGTGTTTATGTCTTAATTATTCACATTCATGTACTCATTTCCACAAAGGTGTCAGAGTGGTAAACATAATGGCATAAAAACATCTGTAAATCCAACAGTGAATACAACAAAATACAAATTAACCAGTAGGAAAGCCATACACTGTTCTGCTTGCTTCAAACCATACCTGACTAAGTCAAACTTCAGGGAAAGCCTTGTAAAAATTGCTGTAGCCGTCCTGAGATATTTATATATAGGACAGCATACAAAAGTTTTAAATAAATAAATGAAGAGATGAGCTTTAAGACAGCAACTGAGCCTCAGTACTGGGGATGGGTGTGGGTGTGGGTGGGGGCTGCCTCATGCCTATTCGTAAAGTGTTCCAGAGAGGAGTCCTACAGCACTGAATACCGTACTGCAAGTGCCACTGTTGTACCCTCAGGAGTGCTGCCTCTGATGATGGCAGAGGTCTGGCAGGGACATAAGCATGAGGCAGTCCCCAAGATAACCTGGTTCCAAGCTGTTTGGAGCTTGCACATGAACAACACCCTGTACTGTGTCAGATTGTTATTTATGTTTAAGTGTTGCCAGCAGCATGAGCTGCTGCAGGGGTAACCAAGGGAAGAGAGGAAAACATATCCACAAATAAATGAGAGGCAGTGGTGAAGAAGAGCACCCATTTTAGTCACGACCCTGCAGACATGCCTTTGCTGTCTGGCAAGTTGCCTGCCCTGATGTCTGCTAGCCAGTTAGCATCTTTGCACTTACTATAATGCCAGCTGATGCCTCATCTGCCCCTGCTGCATTTTCGAACCATTGCTTTTATTTTTACTCATTTGCCTCTCAGCACCACTAGCAGTTGCACCAATGAACCTTCTTACCTGCTTTTCTGCTTTACTGTTTCCAAACCCAGTCCTACAAGATCGTGTTTGTTTGTTTTGTAAAAGTAAGACTCATGAAATAAGACAATTTATTCAATCAAACTGTGGCTGATGAATCAGAAATATGAACATTTTGATACATAAGAAATAGGAATAACATTTTCTGTTCTTTTCTCAACAGGTCATAGACAATCAACAGAATCAGATCGCTGCACTTACTTTAGAAATTCAGGTAATGAAATGTGGTTTTCTGGGATTTAATCTTAGCCTCACAAAGCAAGAAGATGCATCTTCTTTGTTAAAAAATGGACATTTGTGCTTCATAAGCGAGCAAGATTTTAATCTATTATTTTGTATTTTAATTATTGTTTTTATGTTTTATTTGTAATCCACCTTGTGGTTTCTAGGGCTGAAGAAAAGTGCCCTGGATAAATCAATACCATGAGCTGGGGACTAGCATAAGCTCAGCAAGCTGGGGAAGGAAAAAAGCCTCTTAAGAAGTAAAATTGAGGTCCCACCACTGTGACCTAGCCGAATTTCTGTCAGAATGCCTTAGGTCTGTCAGTGAAGGGTGGATAGAATTTCTTGTTTAATGTTGACACCAGAAGGTGTATGTAGCTACCTACAGTACCTTTTAACACTGTGGAAGGGGGGCATGATTACACCTGCTAAAGTAACTCTGTTGGTGCACAATAACAAGCACCATCTATATTGCATGATGGAGTCATGCCACATAGTGGTAAAAGAATAGTACAGCACTGCTAGTGTGTCTGGATTTCCTTCCCCACCATTCATTAACGGGACTGTCAGTGCGCTTGAGCAGTAGTACAAATGGGGCAAGCATGCACAGTATCCAAAAAGACACTAACAGACATATGAAGCAGGAACCTGCATCGCTACAGTAAGCTCTGGTAGGCTGTTGTATTGTGTGAACCAGGTTAGTGTGTAGTGTATGAAGTGTTTCTCACTGGTCAGCAGTTACACATGGAAAATTGTCCTATAGGAGAGCGTGATGAATTAATGAAGATGATGATGATGAAGTGACAGAAATTGATATAGCAATCCAAAACACGCCATGTAAAGACTTGGCGTTCTGTCACCTTAACATGACTTGAGGGCTGGAGTACAACATGTTCTGACTGAAAGTGGGAGGCTCCTTTCAATTATTCCTTGTGATGGCACTCACTACATGATGCAGTGGTTGTAGTCAGCCATTCAAGTATGTGCTTTAAAGCACATGTATGGCAACAGTAAAATAGAGACCAGACCAAACTTTTCTTTCATTGCATTGCTAACATTTTTGGGCCGGTTTGGCTGTAATGAGCCCAACTTAATAAATTCTACTTTATTAATTTGAGAATGAGCTGAGCATTGACTTAGGTCCCGTCTTCTCTGTCCTTTGTGTACAATTTTGGTGATGAGTTAACATATCTTTAAGCTGTAGTTTGATTCCTTGTCACATCCGAAATAAGAAAATATGATTTAATGTCAGATTACTGTTTGTTTGTTACTAACTGCTGTCTCAAACTATAATGTGATCCTAGTTTCTGATCCTATTTAGTAAACTGATATTAAACCATAATTCCCCATTTTAAATGTAACACAAAGCTTAGTTTAGAGAAACCAGAATTGAAGTGCTGAAACTCCCATGCAAATGTATGAGCGTGTGAATTTGGCATTTAGTCCCTGTCTCAGCATAAGCCTGTAAAGAATAAGAGTAGATAAAGAGGTAGAACTTAAATGAGTCTAGGGAAGAGAAAGCAAGGCAAGAAGAGGTCTGGCACAGAGGCAGCAGCCACGGAGATAAGCAGCAGTAGGCGAACAAGCAACACTTGTTCAACAAGGAACTAGAATTCAGAGTAGGCAGCAGACTCTGAGATGGACTTTGCTGGGTAGAGGGAAAAACCCAGGGAAGACCTACAGAGAAGGGGTAAGTTCTGCAAGGAAAAGAAACAGGAACAGATCTGCTTCTAAAAAATCTGCTTTCTTATAGAAGCAGGTCTATTCCTATTTTCCTTTCCTGTTTGTTTTTTCAGAGGGAAGCTGAGACTGTTGAAGTCAGGAGATTCTCATTACTCCCAACTGTGCCTTGTTACGCTGTAGCATTCATGGATGGGGAATAAGCTTTTCCAGTCCAAAGTAATTGTTCTTCTGCTGTCAGGGAATGAGAAGGAATTCGTTTATATGAACAATCAGAACTGTTATTTTTGCCATCTATGAAACTATCAAAAGCCAGCAAGGATTTATGATAAGAACTGAGATGCAAAACTGGTAGCTGGTCCTAGGGTGTGAGGTTTTGCTAAGTTTTTAACAATGGAAGTCTAGACTTGAAAAGAATTCCAACCTACTAGTCATAATTTAATTAACATAAAATTGACACTTAGTAGTGGTGGTACATGATAAAAATAGAAAGTTTGGAACAGAGTGCATTAAACAATAATTTTAGACTGTGCAGTAGAATTCTATTTAAAATTCATTGGTGGTATTTTTCAGTTAATTTCAACCTCTTTCTAAAATAAAATCTGAACAGATGGATAGATCTTCCTTTTCTGAATCCAGCAGTGCTTGTCTTCAGAGATGATTGATACATATTAGGCATGTATCTATTCCTTTGGGCAGGGAGGAAGTTGAACCCAAATAAAATCAAGGCTGTTACTAGGGAGACATACTGGGGGAGGAGGTCCAAAGCCCTAACACCCTTTCATTCACAATGCATCAACATAATGATGTCCTTAGAATCATCCTGAATCTCTAGAGCAGTGGTGGCGAACTTATGGCACACGTGCCACAGCGGGCATGCAGAGCCCTCTCTGTCGGCATGTGAGCCAAGTTGCCCCAGCATCGCCCCAGCAGCCGAGCATCGGATAACAGGGCACATAGGGGCCATGCACATGCTCGGAGAGGGGTAGCGGCACCAGGCAATGGCATCACAAGCTGTGACTCATTAGCCGCGACTCAGCCAAGCTTTTGCATGGCCGGTCAGTGCACTGCCAAGGATAGATAGATAGATATATTTGCTTGGACTGGCTGTGAGTTGTTTTTTTTTTTTTTTCAAAACTAAAACCTCAGTTTTCAGGTTTTATTGTAGTGTTGGCACTCTGCAATAAACCAGTGGGTTTTGGATAGCAGTTTGGGTACTTGGTCTCTAAAAGGTTTACCATCACTGGGTTAGGGTTAGAAAAACGAGGTGTCCTGGCATGATTTTGATGGTTGGAATGTGTTTAGAATGGGCAGAAATGTTGAGCTGTGCAGAAACAGCTACTCAAGGAAGGCTTTTTCAAAATCCCTCTCTTTTCAGTGGAATTTTATCCCTGTATTAGGGTTAGGGGTGTGCACCAGGGTAGGGTTAGGGTTAGAAAAACAAGGTATCCTGGCATGATTTTGATGGCTAGAATGTGTTTAGAATGGGCAGAAATGATGAGCTGTGCATGTTGAATGTTGAATTTGAATGGGTGACCCCGGTTCTTGATTCTTATAGTACAAGAACAAACTCTACCTTGTCCCATCTCAGCAACCTAAGTTTTCTAAGCAAAGGCCCTGTGCATCAGCTAGATCAAAAGCAAGAAACTTGTGGCCTTCCAGATGCTTGTCCTGCACCTCGCATTATCCCTCACAATTATCTATAACGGATAGGAGATAAACATCTGGAGGACCACTCCATTGCTTAAATACTGTAGAGAAAACTCCATCAGATGTTCAGATTGCATTCCCATGAACAGGATTATTAGAATCAGAAGACTGTCAAAATCTTCATTCTGGGAATATTAAAATCTGTAGCTTCCTTTTCCCTCTGAGCAAATATTAAACAAATTGGTCTTCAGCGATTATGCTTGCCATGATGAGCAAATCACCACCCTGCAGTGACTTGCAATAACCCTTCCTTACAACTTTGAAGTTGCAGAGGTGGGCAGGAATCATCCCAGCAGTTTTGCAGCTGCCATCATGCCTTCTTCATCTGTAAGATCAAGAGGAAATTGGTGCATGGTTTAGCACCTGTGTGGCCAAGGCCTTGGAGTGCCTTGGCCAAATCAGCAAGAACCTGACCCTCTCCTGCTCCAGGGGCCTCTTGGCTGCTGTGAAGAACATGTTCCTACCCTCACTTTTCTGGAGAAAAGAGCTAGGAGCATGGCATCTGCCATTGCTACTGAGCAGTGCTAAATTTGCCCTACAAGAGAAACATGGATGTTGTGCAGAAAAGAGCAAGTGCTTTGCTGACAGTGGCTTTTCATCCCACTGCCAAACTATGGCTCCAGCCTGGGGGGCAGCACTTCCTCAGTTGTTCCCCCAGTAGAGTCCCTTCACTGAGCATAGGCTGAAGCCAAAATGCTCACTACCTGCCTTTTCTACAGGAAGAACTTGATGAGACTTCCTCTGCAGTTGAACAGAAGTACGTGCCTCCATCAAGCCAGCAGTAGGGAACACCTTAGCACCCACTATGTGTTGGGTTGACTCAGAGACACCTGCTTAGCTCCAGAAACTGGTAGCCAGAACAGCATGCAGAAAGGTGACAAAAACA
Source organism: Varanus komodoensis (assembly GCF_004798865.1). NCBI lineage: Eukaryota > Metazoa > Chordata > Lepidosauria > Squamata > Varanidae > Varanus > Varanus komodoensis. Next base: position 53,341,355 of record NW_025335268.1, read on the forward strand.
AGTGTGTATCACAGATAACAGTGCAGGCAGCATTTGACATATCAGGCCTTCTAGTCCCACATTTGTTAAGACAAAGTTTCTTCTTTCTCTCTGACCCTCAGTCTATGCAAGATCAATTTTTGCAAGGAAAACTGACAATTCAAAAACAGAAAAATGAACTTGAAGAAAAGGATAAAAGTATACAGCAGTTACAGAAGACTCTGCTTGAAGTAAGTTTTTGAGATCGCTTACTCTGAACCAAATTCAACCAACTGCCTACATTCTGTTTCTTGTTTTTTATACATCACAAAATGCGATAGGAAGAAATGAAATATAATTTCAAGACATGGGAAGGAGAAGTAATGCTTCCCCTAAGAAACACTGGACCTGATCCAGAGTTCTTTACAGCACAATATAAGTGGGTATGGTATATGTAGCATAGGATCCTGAATATAGGGGCTTATGGTTCATGTAGCAACAGGAGGGTTTTGCACATACAGGTTAGGATCTAAAGAACCACACTGCGAGTGTTGGTTGTTGAAAGAGATTTATTTATTATTTTATTTATTTATTTAGCACACCTATATGCCGCCCCAGTCGCCGGAGCCTCGGGGCGGCTTACAAACATAAATAAATACATAGCATTAATACCATTATATAAAATCGGAAACATCCTGGCCAAAATTGTTAAAATCAGTAAATAAAATCAACAATTAAAATGAAGTGTAAATAAAAATGCCTTGGCCTGGTGCCGAAAAGCAAATAACGACGGCGCCAGGTGGACCTCTCTGGGGAGCGCATTCCATAGGCTGGGCGCCACCGCAGAGAAAGCCCTCCTCCAAGTACTCACCCTTCTAATGTCCTTCACGGAGGGCTCCCGGAGAAGGGCCTCTGCTGCCGATCTCAAGGGGTGGAAGGGCACGTATGGACGTAAGCGCTCCTTCAGGTAACCAGGTCCCAAGCCGTTAAGGGCTTTATAGGTGATAACCAACACCTTGAATTGGACCCAGACTTCCATGGGGAGCCAGTGAAGCTGACGGAGGACAGGAGTCATGCGAGCCCAACGCCCCGTCCCCGTCAGCAACCTGGCAGCTCTGCTTTGCACCAATTGAAGTATCAGGACCATCTTCAAGGGTAGCCCCACATAGAGCGCATTACAGAAGTCTAGTCGGGAAGACACCAACACGTGTGTCACTGTTGCCAGGCAGTCATTCTCCAGGTAGGGACGCAGCTGATGAATCAGCCGAAGCTGAATGCTGACTCACACAAGTGAGTCTATACCGCTTACACGTGTGGTCTATACCACTTACACAGTAGAGATTTAGCACTTTCCAGAGGAAGCCCTGATGCATTTGGAAACACTTTTTTTTACAGGGACAGGTCAGCAGATTTCCCTTATGCATACTCTGCTGGCCTGGCCTGCTCCAGAAACAAGCCTTGTCACTTGTTTCCAGTTGCCCTGGAAATGCTAACTCTTACTTCCATAAGTATTGGGGCCCACATGCAGAAGGGAATTAGCAAGTGTAGGAGATCAGCGGAGGTGTAAGCACCCCACTGAATTCTGCTCTCTGTTTCCCAAGCTGCAGGCCTTTGCCTCTGGACTTAGAGGACAATTTGCTTTTCCCACTGAGGGGGCATGGGGGATAAGAACAATTTATGACATAGCATTCTGTGAGTTTTGGGGGTCAGGGGAAGTATTTTCTGCTCAGAGGGAAAAATGAATCCTTCTGGGTTGCCCTAATCTTTGACTGTTTCCAAATAGCTCTGTGGCTCTTAGCCACTGACCTAAATCGTCAAATTGGATGTGCATTGTATCAAATCATCATATGCACAAATAATGCTTGCAAGATCTGGGAGACTAGTTTAGTAAGTGATGATACATTATGTCTTGATTGTTGGAATGCATAATCATTCCTTACCATTAACTTATGGATGAGCCGGTGGTACTGGTTGACATGTTCAGACATGTGTGAGGCTCTGTCCTTACTCCACAAGTCATAGTTTTTGTGGAGTGGAGCTGAATTGTAATAAGCTAATAAGTATAATTTGTTGTGTATTGGATTGCATGCAATCCAATGGCTGCTAGACCTTGTGGCTATATGCTGCTTCCAGTATCAGAGGCCTGTGTGCACCATTTGCTCGGGAGCATGGGTGGGAGGGGGCTGTTGCCCTCACATTCTGCTTGTGACTTCCCAGTGGGCAGCTGTTGGCCACTGTGTGAACCAAATGCTGGACTGGAAGGACCCTTGGCCTGATCCAGCATGGCTCTTCATATGTTTGAGCCATCTTCTACATTAATTAAGCTAGGTTTAATATAGCATAATGTGAACAGGATTTGTTGGAGTAAAGCAACGTCCACCATGTCTGGCCCTCTTTTTCCAGTAGTTATTTTTTCCAGTAGTTGTCTGTCAGACCCCTCTGGAAGCTCACAAGCAGGAAATGCTGCCCATGCCATCCTTTCTTCTTTTGCTCTAGCAACCCTAGTACTTGGAAGTATACTGCCTTAGAACATGCTTTCCCTTGGAACTTAGGCTGGGGCTAGTTGCTTTTGTATGCCTATTCTTTATTGCAGCATTCCTTACAAATAAAACACGTGAATAAAATGTGGCATTTTGTCTTTCTTTTCCTCCCTCTTGAATGAAGAACCAAAGACTCATGGAAGAAAATGCATCTCTGAGGGAACAGGTTCATCAAATGGAACAGTCCAGACAGCCAGTGGCTGAAAAACTGCCCATTGCTGATCAGTTATTCAAGGAAATGTCTCATTGTTTGTTTGACTTGAAAGCACTTTGCAGTATTCTTACCCATAGAGCTCAGGGCAAGGAGCCTAACCTATCCTTACTGCTGGGAATCAGATGTAAGTAGTGTGACTAAAGAGAAATCCTGTATTTTTTGACATTGAGAAGATGCCCTGTTTAAGTAAAATCTGAGGGGGTGAAGGAGAGGCAGTAGACTGACGAATTTTCTAGTTACCATGTGAAAAAATAATTTAGTGTTTTTTTTTTTGTTTTGGCATTTAGCAACTTCAGTATTATTTCTAATTGCCGTTTATCTATGCAAGATCAGACTTCGCTTTAACAAGCAGAACAGAAGAAAATGGCAGCATAGAAATGATTTTAGATACGCAGGCAGACAGAAAGAAAATGCAGACAGTAGAAAACATAGAAGAATTGTGAGACTTTTCCATGCACCTAAAATCTACAGGGAAGTATGGCAACATGCATCTTGCATGAACTTCTTTCCTGTTCTTTTTTCTAACTAGTTAGTCTCTGGCTGGAAGGAGCAGAAGCATCATATTGTGACTGTAAATAGAATAAACAATTCTGCAAAAGTAGGGTAGAACTCACAGTCCCTCTTATTCCAAATATTTAAAAAAGATCAGGTTCATGCATTATGTTGGATGAAGATCTGCATTAATGCTGATGTGATGATTCCATTCACTATTGTACACTTTTTGTTCCTCACAGCGATGAACAGCTCGTCTGAGGATGAGTACTACCACAGCACAGAAACTCTCTCAAAGAAACTCTCAGAGGTGTGTCAGTTGCGAACAGATATCGATGAATTGAGGACTATAATATCAGACTGCTATGCTCAGGACATGGGAGAAAATTGCATTACACAGTGATAAAAGGTTTGGCCTCACAGCAACAATAACCAAGTTATTAAATGCTGCTCTGGTTTTAGTTCCTTGTGTTTCTGTTAAGGAGCCATACTGGAAGACACACTCCATGTCCCAGTCAGAGGGGTTCAAACATTTGTTCACATTTTATGCTGGTGAAGCAGTCATCCATTGAAAATAACAGTACGTTCTGCAAGAGAAATCCGATTCCTTCAAGACTACTGAATGTAGATCAAAGCTGTGAAGAATGTGTTTCTATTGAAAATGTTGGACTTTCTGTTGTGGCCCATAAAAAAACCAAAACCTATCCATATTGTCTCCTAGAGTTAAAATGTAAGTATTGGGAGAAGCACCATAGTTACTGTCATATCATTTTTCCCCCTTCAGCAAAATCAGTGTTGCTAATTTTACTGGAGAAAATGATTGAAGTGCCTGGCCATCTGGGGGCATTGAAACTATGGATAGTGATCTGAAGGCTTATAAAGACTTGATTGTAGGCAGGCACGGAAACACCTGACTTACGGTTGGCCTTCTCAGTTAGCCAAGGGTTGTTTTATTCAGTACTTAAAGGTCACCAGTGTTCTTTGACAAAACAGAAAATAAGCTTCCACATTTCAGAGAATGCATAAGGGGTTCATATTGAGAATTTAGCCATAATCTTGTTGGCCTCTTTTGCACTGTATTAACTTGAAAATGTTGGTTTCTGTAAAATTAGTTTGTGGCCTTAATGGATTAAGGCTAGAAAGCATTTTTAAAGCCACTAAAATGAGGGACGATGTGATATTTTGGTAATTAGTACCTATTGTACATTTCAAATCTGTTCAGGGTTTGACTCCAACACCCTAGAAGATTAAAAGCCAAGAAGAAACAGGTTTTCTTCCTGAGGTTTGAAAGCAGCAGATAACACTAGGAGTGCATTAGAATGGGGCGCTTTAACTGGGAAGTATAAGCCAAATGCACTTAAACTTTCTCTGTGGTCGTCCCTGCTCAGCGCAGTAGAGTTGGGCACAGAGGGATGCAGGTGGCACGCAGAGGCTTCCCAGCCCCTCCCTGGTTGCTGTTTCAGAATGCTTAAATTGGGTTATGCCACACATAATCCAGACTAGAGTTCTGCTGCTTTTAACACAAATTTGTTTCTGCCAAGCCTGTTGACTCTGTATTCTGACAATCAGTTTCATAAAGAAATGGAACACTTCCTTTTAAAAAAGAAGTGGAGCGGGGGAGAGAAAGAATAAAGTGCATTTTGCTCATTGGCAATTGTAGCTGGTCATAATGTGCAGAAAATTTTGGACTCATGTTGCCAACAGTTGTTGCTTGAACTGAGCAACAGTTTGTATTGAATGAGTTGCCATTTTCAGTTTTTTAATGTTACTATCTCTCCTTCAGGCATTTTTAAAAGAAGAGTAATTTTATATTGATTTCCTGCTTTCATTTTATGCAAGTTACATTTAGGTTTCATTTGTATATGATTGTACTAATGTAAACAAAAACAAGAAGTCTGGTCATTTTTTTCAAAGATAGATTTATTTAAATAGGCATTTCTTGTTATACTGTCCTGGCTTCGATCTGTGGGAATTTATTTTACTGTTTATCTTAACTACTGCTTAGAGTTATCAAATGCATATCTGTAAGCATTGAATTGAAGCAACTTTGTAAACATGCTCAGTCCTCTATCCTTACCCTGTTAGGATGTGTAATGTCCCAAGCCCAGTTACCAAGATGTAAATCTAACTGAATGATACTTAGAATCAGATGCTTAAGTATGGCTCCAGATGCAGCTGAGTTTTTGATCAGCCAGTAGTTTTAGTCTATTTACTTTCATGGCAAAAAGCAGCTGAAAGGGAGAGAAACTTCCTCAGTATATTAGACAGTTGAGAAAGAAGACTTTCATGTTACGGTTTAAAACATGCTGACCTATTATATGTTCCGTTTGATCCTGTGGTAACATTATCTTTATGATATCTTTGCCAATAATTTGATCTTTCAGCTTTATTCTTGAACAAAGAAACAACTATTTTTTGAAAACGGTAGTTTTTGGACAATGAAATGACAAGAAATTTCATTTTTACATTGGTTGCAAGAGAAGAATTTTAGGGCACAACCCTATGCATGTTTAGGGCAGAAAAAGGACTGAGAAATGCTTGCGGTTGTAGGCCTTTTTCTGTCTAAATGTTCATAGGATTGCATTCTTAGTTGATTAGTTAGCCAGGGTAAGTTTCAGATTGTTCAGGTCATTTTCTTTCTTGGCTCATTAACTTCTTCATTTGTCAAAGATAATCTAGTTAAGGTTTAGAACAGTGAAGTTATCCAAAGCCTCAAAAGTAAGGTTTTGCCAAAGCTTGGACAATTAAAATTTTAGGGACAAAGGGTTCTGGTGAGGTTGTAGGAACAGAATGTTCTTAATTGTCCCTTCTCTGTATTTTGACACACTGTTCACATGTGTTGCTTTCCTTAAGTTGTAGCTTTGGTGTCATTTCTATACACGAGATTCCTCCTGAGACAGCCGAATATTCCAGGCTCACATAAGCAATATGATAATATCACCAGTCATCAAATTTGGCAACATTATCACCTTATTTTGTAGAGTCAACTGCAAGTTTGCATAATTGGGAAAGTTATCTGGGGAGGGTACAGTATTTTTGTGAAACAATCTTCCTGGCACTGAATATGTTACGAGCCTTACTCTGGATTCTTTACTCTCACCTCCCGCCCACCCCCGCATGCCTTCATGTTTTTTTCTTTTAGTAAAAACCTTCCCACTCTAGAAGTTTCTGATTGATTTAATTTTACCATTTAACTGTACTTTTTCAAAAAGTTAAGTGGCAATCCTTTAAACTTGGCATTTTGTTTTACAAATCTGAGCCAGAAAGGAAGCCTCCAACATTACTGTAGGGGACTTACTACTTTACTTACTTCATTATTATGGGAATAATGGAGTCAATTCCCTATGTAATAGAATTCATTGCTCTGTATAATAGGTAGTTGCCCACCTTAATGTGTATATATATTCTTTCAAATGCACACGTAAAAGCTAAACTCAGTTGAGAAATTTTCTAAGAACAAACCCGGTGTTCTACAGCACGTTTGGAGCCACCCTTCCCAGCATGGCAGTGAAACTGTCTGGAGGATGCTGCATGCCCACAGTCCACAGCCCCCAGTGGCTGCAGCTTTGGGGGTAGAGAAAAGAGATCAATGTGGGCACTGATTGTGCATTCCCATTTACATGGAGAACACATACATATGCAAATTTGTATGCAAATTGGACATCTTTATACTATGACGAAGCATGCGTAGTGTACAAGAGTGTGATCTTGTTACTACCCCCTTCCACATTCACCAAACACACATGGGGCAGGGATTGTCCTGAAAATGTCTTTTGCATTTCTTTGACCTACCCACCAAATAGATGGTCAGCCAGTGACTTCTTCAAAGTACTGGGGGCCGTATTCAGTGGCCATCTCATCCAAATAGTTAATATTCCAAGAGCTCCAAGCACCAACCACCTGTTTGCAGCTACCCAGAACAGTCCTGGAAGCAAGGGAGGCCCTGAGATTAGGGGAACCGCAACTGTAGCCACTTGTATGTATTATTTTGCCATTTTGGAAAGGGATTTGCATTTGGAAGGAGGCTTCTGCTTATTCTGACTGGTTTTATCTGCCTCTTCCAAGTCACCTTGGTGAAGAATGTGCTAGCCCAAGGCAGAAAAGACAAGGTGAAAAGTTAATGAGCCATACAGAGACAGTATTATTTAAACAGGGTGAACTTCTTAAAACAAGACCTGCTAAGTAGTTAAAGTGCTTAAAAGTTTACAATGGCCTTCCAGTGGTTTAACTTTACGTAATATGTGCATGAGTATTTTCAGCTTTTATGTGTGGGTCTTGGTTTCCTACAACACATTTAATGAGAAGTGGTTAACTAATACTAGCTTTTAAGATAAGTGGTTAACAATGGCATTACTTAGTAGACTGATTTAGTCATGACAACCTTTTGCCACAGATATGAGAGACAATCTCAACTGAAAAAATAGTGATAATCAAAGGAATTGGCATAGTTCTGTTCACAAAATGAATAAATTAGTTTAAGTAATGTTCATATTTCAGATTGTATTTCTGTAATTATGTACATGGAGTTTTATGGTAACTACTGTAACTCAAGAATGTATCTCAGAAAGGAGCTTGAAAAGTTGTTTTTGGATATGACTGATGCTATTATTTATCTACCATATAAAATGTATAATGTTGTAAATGGGTGTGGTTCAAGTTAGTTGTGCATACTTGATCCTACATCCCAGCTGGGCAGCTTGGCTGCTGTCATGCACACACCAATTTGGAAGTTAGCCCTAATAGCAAGCCACAAATCAATAAGACTTCCTAGTTAAATGTGTTTAAGGTTGAGTATTAAACCTTCAGCTTTAGGTATGTAGGTTTAGAAGCACAGTATATTTATATTTTTAAAAGGTTGACACAATTACCTACCTTGGCTAGAGAATTTTGTTGTTGTGTGTTTCTTACCAACTAACTTTATGACCCAAAGTCATTCTTCTCTCTTTCATCAACATATATTTTCATTTTTTTTCTGGGAGAAATGGAAATGGGTTATTTCCTGCCAGATTCCAGAACAAGAGAAAGAGAGGAAGGCAAGCTTAGTATATATTCGTACTTGCCTGAAACCTATGCCAGAGTTAAGTTCATTCAGTTTCAGAAAACCAGCTTTTTCATTCAGTATCCATCTATAAATTGGCCTATATATTTAATGATAGCAGTTTCCATGGGATAGATTTAACACAATATTCTGAATTTTGATGCCATTTTATTTAAAATTGAAAGGAAGGTTTGGAAAAAGTTATGGAACATTAAACATACTTGACAAACCACTCAATTACATCAGTAACTCATTAGCATTCTTAATCCCACTTCTGTGTACCTCTGTGCCTTTTATTTTTGCTCATGGCTTAAGTAATAACAATCCCTTATTTGTAAAAGCCATAATAGTGTGAAGTCAATGCACTTTGTTTCCTCTGCTTAGTGATGTTTTTAGCTTGTAGGCTTGTAAAAAAACAACTTTCATAAATAAAAGTATTTTTAAAAGCTGTAGGTCAACTCTTGAAGGGCAGTCTGGCCTTTTTTGACCAGCTTTTCTGTATATGGAGAACTTGCAGGAATATTCAGTCAGAATGTATAAATTGTGTACATACTGGGTATAGTATATCATTGATAATCAGTGGCAAAGGCAAGGAGAAAAGGGGGCTATTTTTAAAAGCACAGTGGATGTGTACTGGATCAGTCTCCTAAGACTGGTGGTTTTTCAACATTGGGTTCAATTTTTGAACCACTCAGAATACCTCATGTGTACATAGAGTTGTCATGACTTAATCGAAATGCATTCAGTGTTGTTATTTCTTAATTTTAATTTTTAAAGAGCCACTGGTTGGCTCATGTCTTCAGGCCTGTCATTCTTGCCTCTTTTTGTATCTTTTTTTTTAAAGTAGCGTTTACAGCTAGAATTTTGAATGCCAAAGTTCTATTTATTAAATGATGAAAGTTTTCATTGTTAATTACTAGTATTTTTCCACTCTGTTTGTTTGATGTTTGGATTTGTATCTACAGAACAAAAATAAATTTTGTTACAAAATCAAGACATTTTCTTTGTGGTTCCTAGTTTAAAAAATTGGTTATTGTGTTAAATGTTATGCAAGTTGTGGGATGCACATCGTTCTCCAAAAGCAGAAAGACTGTAGGCCCTACAGTATCAGGGAAGAAAAATGAAGGTTAGAAGACAAATAAAATGATGCCTGACTGAGCATCCCATATCCATATGAAGTTACTCTGTCTATTGAATGAATGGACAAATGAGTTCACCACAGCAGATCTTGATCAGGGAATCAGAGCAATTCATGCTGCCTTTGTCCCATCACACAGTGCTGTGGTTGGTGGCTTTATAGCAGAATGTTTTGGAGCACTGGCAAGTAGACAGTTGCCTGTGTTTTGAGTCTAATTCTCTAATTCATAAAACAGAGTTCCCAATTTTTTCTATTGAAAGAGGGAAAGATGGTGTTGAAACGACCAACAGTTTCCTTTGTGTGTGAACATTTAACTTCTCTGTATCACTTTTCAGGGTTGAATTAAATGTTTTATGCTTACTTTACATATTCCTCCAACATATTGGACAGGTATGTTTCTCACTCAGCAGATCCGTTTGCACAACATGAAGGCCCCACAAGCAAAGCACATGTGATTATTTTGAATATGCAAGCCCTTCTTAGGGGGTTTTGTGATGTGCACACCTGGCAAGTATGGGTTATACAACCCCTGCATAATCCACAATCAGCAAGTTCACATAGCTCAACCCCAAGTGGGTGTTGGAGATGCAGTTTGGTACCCATGGGCTCAATGACTTTTCTTTGGTTGAATAACGTGCAATGAGCCTTGGTGTGTCATCTGAGCCCAATCATTCTGTTTCTGTCTGTCAGTTATACTTCTCTAGCCACCAAGTAGTATCTTTTCCAGAATTATCAAAAACAAGGGTTCAGTAATGAAAAGAATCAGCACAACACTTTCCTAAAACCTCAGAGTCATTACAGTTAGACATTAAGAGATGCTGTAGAGGCCACAATAATTATTTGCAGTAGAAAGAATGTCTCAAAGTTATACTGCAGTGCATCTGGAGTACACACAGAGATGAGTGTGTCTTGTCCTGAAGTGTGACCATATTGAACAGTATTTTCTGTGAGCTCCATATCTTACACCACAAGCATTTTTCACCTGGCTGTTTTAATGGTTCACATGGTCATTTTTGAAATGGAGTATTTAACAGGAGTTGGCTTTCTTTTTCCCTTTCACAGTCAAGTGGGCTTGTGAAGGTAATTTCCCAAAGTATACTGAAAATAACTAGACTGTCCCACTGCAAAACCTCCATCTTCTGTCACTAAATATGGTAGAAAGTTCGAAACAGAAGCCAGACACTTCAAAAGAGAAATGATTCCCCAGGGATTGTTCATAGAAGTTTCTGAGTCTGAACTGAAATTTGAATCCTTTTAAAGGTTTACCACAGAAGAATGTGCATCTACAAGGGGACACTTTTGCAGTGCACTAGCCTGTTTTCCGGTGCATTAATTGTATGAAGTGGCAAAGCATGTAGAAAGGGACTCGAGGGCCATATGTCTGTAGCCATCCCTTCTGACTTGACCTTTCCATCCATACATGAAGCAGGATATCTGAGCCTTCTTGTGTGAAGGCTTCCCTTTCATAAAAATCATGCTTTTTGGGAAGCTTCTTAGCAAAGCTAAGGATGAAAAAAAAATAAAAATGTGATTAGCTGAAGGTTTTGTAGTCCTTCAGCTAATCAAGTCTCAGCTAAGAGCATTCTGGGCAAACGAGAAATGTGAAGAAATACAATAGACTGAATCTTGACTGTTGTGAACCCAGTCTTGAAAAGCATGATTAAAGCAGTGTAAAAATGTGACAATATGCTACTAGTGTAGTAAAACCAAACCTGCAGTATTTCTTACTAGCTAGATGCCCCATGGTACCATAAATAGGCAAGAAGAATGGGAAAGAACTGGCAAAACACAAAGGTTAAAGCTGGTGTAGAGTCAAGCTCTTCATATTTCAAAAGTAGCTTGCCTGTTTTTTAAAATGCAAGGAGTATCTCCTGGGGTGATAATGTTCAAGATGCCACAGCTGGGGAAATAGGGAAATTAACCCTTTTAACAGCTGCTGCGTCCCAGATAGAAATTGCTGTCCTAAAGGTGTTAATTTGGCTGAGAATAAAACTCTCATTGACCACACCAGGGCATTTCCTATCCATTCAGATAGCTACTTCAAATAAGCAATTTTCATCAGGACTGCAGCAAAATAGAAAAGACTTAAACTGTTCCTCCATAGCTTCTGCTATTCTGATTATTATCAGCCTTCCCAGCAGCTGTTATCTGCTCTTTTTAAAATGAGCACATGAAATAAGACTCTCATAACATCGCCTCTGCTTTGGCCCTAAAAGGCTGAGCTGTGAGCACCAAGGTTCAAATATTGTCACAATTATGAACTCAGTTGAGTCACAGCAGGCAACTGTTATCACTGAGCCTCACCAATGAGACTGACCTGCCCTACGGTACCGCAGGAGATGAGTCAGTGCTGCAGCACATGCTCTGCAGGTAGACGGTCCTGGGCCTGATGCTGGACACCACCTGGCAAAACCCTGGAGAGCCCCTGCCAGTTAATGCTGACATGACTGGCTTAGCTGGACCATGGGTTGGATTCAGTATGCCAGTTGCTTGTATTCCTATGGACCTTGCACGGTGGTTGTAATGGTTGCTGAGGTAGAATAGGTGAAGCACACTGTAAAGCATTACATAAATCCATGGAAGCAACGTTCAGTGCTGGCCAAGATCCAGTGTTAATGACACAAGGGGAGATCAGGCATTGCTCAGACAGCATGTGTGGCATGGCACTGGACTAGGACTCAGCTGATCTGGGTCCTTGTCCCCACTTGGCCATGAAGCTCACTGGGTGACTTCGGGCCAGTCAATGACTCTTGCAGGGTTGTTGTTAGGATAAATCGAAGAGGGGGATTGTGTACGCCAGTTTGGGTTCCTTGTTGGAAAAAGTTGGGTTATAAATAAATTCCAGCTGCATTGCAGTCTAAGATCTACTTGCGCTCCAGTCCAAGCTGTGCTTGCAAGGTTGTAATGCTGCTGAGAGAAATATAGGCAGAAGGCATTTTATACTTCAGAGTGACCATCTGAATTTGTAAATAAAATTTAACTGACTTACCTGCTGATTTCAATGTACTAGAGTTCGCAGCCATATAGAAATGAAGCTGGATGGAATCCACGTCAGCCCAAACTTAAACACAATAACTTGAGAAACACTGAAAAAGAACTGAAGGCAGCTAAAGTTTGTGTTGGTTGTTCTGTTCAGCTACTACTTCATCCAGAAGATGTCACCAAAACACAAGCTGGATTTAGTTGCTACTCCTTATGAAGGATTTTTTTAATGGCTTTAAAACATCTTTTAAAGAGATCATAAAGTACCTCAAGAGTTATGTAAAAAATCTGCTGTTAATTAGAGTCAAGAACAAGCCCATGGGTCCGTCCATAGTATATTAATTAAGTTGTTAAAGAGTGCAGAAAGGCTGCCTTCTGGTCAATACTTCCTGACTAAATGTTTAGAAAAATCTGTATTATATAAATGTTGAGGGTACGAACTATTGGGCTGAAGGTGCATCTCACCTGAATAAGTGGTGAGGCACAATTGCCAACGAAATGGCAATCTTGTGGTCCTTGGGCAGTCGAGAGATCATGGGCTATTTCAGATTTCCCCTGAAGCCAAAGGGAGGGCAGACCGCACAACCGCTACCCCAAACAGAGCGAAAACTTCCATTTCCTCTGCATCTCAAAGGCCAGAGCTTGGACATCAGTAGGAGGAGGCGCATGAACTGGGGTGCTCGTGATCACTGTGGCGTAGTTAAGCCACAGCGAGCTGCAGCGCATGCCAGGATCCCTCAGCTGCAGCTTGCACAAACTCCGCAAGGGCAAGTTGTTGGCTTGGTTAACGAACCACCTATAGCCCAGCACAACCCATCTCTGGGGTCTGCGTTCATTCTGACCCTCAGAATGGCAACACCCTGTCCTCCTGGAGTTTGCATGAGATGACAAGTAGCAGCAGCTTGGCCATGCAAAATGGCCACCTCTGCTAATTAGCTCTCAGTTGAGCAGCATGATGTGTGAACAGGCCCATGTGGTGTGTGTGTGTGTGTGTGTGTGTCTGTCTGTCTGTGTCGATCAGAGGAAGCCGCCTTTGCCTGAGCTTTTCCACTTACTCACTGGCTGTATTGTTCTGGCATTTTCTGTCCATCCATCCATCCTTTAACGGTTTTTCTGGCTTTCTGTTTACTTAAATTAAAAAAGTTAGATACTGAGACAGCAAAATAATGGGCCTGTTTCCATGACAGGAAAGCCCACAGTGTGTTACTTAACCCATTGTGAGGCTGTGGCATGCACAGGACATACAGAACCACCATTTTGAATATGCACTGCCATTTTGAATATGCCATACGCTGTCACGTCAAAGAAACTTGGCTAATGTGGATTTTGCCACCCTCAAATGACGCCTGTACACCTCCCACATGCGCCACAACCTCCCAATGGGTTAACCCTCCCTGCATGATGGGCTGTCCTATTGTATGAACAGCCCCATTCTCTTTTGGTCTGATGGTGTCGTGGCTCGTACAAACCCAGTCGCAAAGTAGGTGGGTTGGGTCCACCCTTTGAAATAACCCTTGCCCAGCTTTTACAAAGCAAGCAAAGCACTTGCTTTTACAAAGCAAGTGGCAAGTTTCTTGCCAGGCTGGAGTGTGTCGTTCAGCTAAGTAATTTTAGCTGCTGGACAAAATGGTGGTGGGGGTGCCTTTAGATGGCCCTGCCTGTCGTTTCACTTATGAAGGACACAATCAGCATTTCTCCTCCCTACCAGTGGCATCCCGCATTTTCCTACTGTTTCAGCGTTCTACGTGTGTTAAAATGTTTGCACCTCTGATTTTTTAAAAATCTGTGCGTGCACAACTTTGCTTGTATCGCAGCACCTTCGTTATTAAATGGAGGGCTGCCCTGAGAATAGATGAGTCTTCAGTGCTATGTAGGCATTCTAAAACTGAGGGTAAAGAAAATGCAAGAGCAGGGACAATGCGTGAGATGAGCAGCCCCATCACCTCCCTCATCATTTCACCGATCTTTCCAGAATGCAGAGTGCACACAGGGATGGGGGGAGAGCTGTAAAATGGCATGGAGACCCGCAAGGATGCTGCTCATCAGGTCACCACTGATATGCAGCGGACTTCAGAGATGGCAACGGAGTGGGACTGGCATGCAACATCCTTGTGTGTTTATTTTATTCGGTTTTAGAATACCCAAAAAGGGCTTTTGTTGTTCTAGTTGCATACCCAGTACTGTGGTGCAAATTCCACCTCCTTGAAGAGTGTGAATATTTTTTTTTAAAGTGGGCAAGGGCCAATCATGGATGTGTTCTACCCAACCAGCAGCTTTCCTTCTGGAGAGCACAAACGTACATTCACATTTTCCATTAGTTGCTCTGCCTTCCTACCATGTTTCCCTGACAATAGGACCTACCCCGAAAATAAGACCTAGTCTTATTTTGGGGTAGGTCCTATAATATAGGCCCTGCCCCGAAAGTAAGACCTATTACCAAAAATTATTGGTAATAGGACTTGCTTTTTTTGCTTACTTGCAGAGTGCCAGCGGGGTGCAGAGGGCGCAGCGGGAGGATGCAGAGCAGCTTAAGCCGATACTTCCTCTCTAGTCCTGGCTCCTGTGAAGGGCGGAGTGATATCAAATGCACTCCGCCTGGCACAGGAGCCGGCACTAGAGAGGAAGCCTCGGCTCATGCTGCTCTGCTTCCTCCGCTGCCTGTGACGGTACTGGTAGCAGGTGCTTGAGAGGATCGGTGTATACAGCTTTTGGCAGTAATTTGAGTGCAGAGCAGAAAGGTGCAGAGCAGAGGTGTGCAGAGCAGAAGTGTGCACAGCAGAAAAGTGCAGAGCAGAAGCATGCACAGCAGAAAAGTGCAAGCAGAAGGATGTACATTAAATGTACATTTTGTACATTAAAAAATAAGACCCAAAAATAAGACCTAATGTGTCTTTTTGAGCAAAAAAAAAAAAAAGACAGTGTCTTATTTTCGGGGAAACCTTTTCCTCTTCCTCAATAAAGACGCCTAGTATAAACTCAAGGATTGCATTCTTACAGATTTGTATTACTTTTCCACTTAGTGATCTCATGCCTATCTGGAACCCTTTCAATTCTGTCCTCAAGAAACATAGAAGCAGAAGCTATGAATCTCCAGTTGAACAAACAGCCTAATGGGAACAGTTGGAACTTAGTCTAATCTCTGGGTTTGACACAGGTTTCCTCTGTTACCTCAGTTTCTTGTGGGATTCCTCTCTTCCTAAATGGCCAGTACTGTCCAAAAGTTAATGTCTTGTTTGGCAAAATTTCTCTTAGTTCCTCCTTCCCATGGATTTCTTTGAAAATGAGCTCACTGGAAATACTGAGCAGGTGCACAGCATGTCCTGCATGAGATTATTGGGTGGAACATGCGTGATGGGGAGGAGGGTGAGACTGAGCAGGGTGAAAGCCATGCACGTGGCGTGCTGTGGTTCTCCAAGCCATTCTCAAGGGACACATCCAAACTGTGTAACGGACACTACTGATTCCAACAGCAAAGTTGCTTAGGACCTTCAATGAAATGAAGAAGAGCTGCACATAAGCACAGTTTGGTTTATGCACAGTTCCCATTCGTTGTGACAAGACTTGCACAAGAGACTTCTCTGGTAGATTGTGCCCCAGAGCACCAGCGCATGCTGGGCATGTTTCCTGACTGGGGTGGGGGGATATGATGGAGAAAGGATTCATGCACAGAGCCAGTAGTAATCTGTGGACTCCAGCAGGATGCCTCTAGGTGCCCATTTGACCAGACCTGGGCTTGGAGGGACTAAAAGACTGGGACTCTCCAAAGAGTCTTCTGATGCCACTAACGTCCGTTTCCAAATGTGATGGAGTACACTTTGTTGAACATGTGAAGATGCTTTTCCTAGAACATGTATAGCATGGCCTGTTAAGGCACCCTATATGGTGGATTCCCAGGTAAGATTCATTGCTATTTCTTGGAAGAGTAAGGAAAAAGAGAAGGTGCCTTTATATGAACATTCCATTGATGACGACTATTAAATTACTATCCCTCCATTCTTCCTCTTGAAAGGAATTCAAGGCAATTGCAAGTCTCAAATTTATAACTTTCAAGTTTCTCCTCCTCGCCACTTTATCCACACTACAACAGCCCTGTGAGGTAAGTTAGGCTGACAGTCTGTGCTGGCCTGAAGTCACCTAGTGGGCTTCATGGCTGAGTGGGGTCTAGAAGTCAGATCGCCTGAGTCCCAGCCCAACACTCTAGGAACCAGGCCATCTTGATTTTCCCAGCAATACAACCCCACCGATACAACCTCACGAACACCCACGAGCATAACAATCTCTTTGATACTTTTGCCTCAGTTGGAACATGATTTACTTCCCAATGGCATGCTATTTTAACTATTTTAAATAGCATTGTTAAAAATAACAATAACGCCCACCCATTCAAGTGATTGATGGAAAATCCTTCCATTTGCACGTAATCTTCTCTACTAACCGATTTCCAAACATAACAATTCTGCTTCCAGTTTAGTACTATTTGAATACAGCTTTCCCAGCAGACCCTTTATTTATTGTGTACACATACCTTAGAATGAGATAGCAGAGTAATATGCAACTCTGCTATAGAGCACATGAATTCATATAATCCCTCATGCTGCAAGATTATTCAACAGCTTTCAACAGTGAGAGCTGTGCTAAACCAAGCTGCTAGTTGCTAGAAAATGCATCCTGCCGAATTGCCAGTGGGAAGGACTCCCCACCCCTCATTTTTCTTACACTAGAGATATGGTGTATGTGAAAATAGAAACACAGAAACATAGAAAACAGAGCAAGTCAGAAGGGGTCTCCCGGGCCATCTAGTCTGACCTCCGGCACCAGCCGGCTCCACTCACGACATGCCCACCATGTGGACGTCCAGCCTATCCTTGAACACCCGCACCGATGGGGCCTCAACGACCTCTTGTGGAAGCCCATTCCACACCCTCGGGGTCCTAACTGTCAGGAAGTGCTTCCTGGCATCCAAATGGAACCTTGGTTCCCTGAGCTTTGCTTCGTTGGAGCACATCCTGCCTTCCTCTGCAGGGGAGAACAGGTCTCTACCCATCTCCATGTGACATCCCCTCACATACCTGTATGTCGCCAACAGATCCCCTCTGAGTTTCCTCTTCTCCAGGCTGAAGAGACCCAGTTCCCTCAGTCTCACCTCATATGGCATCCCCTGCAAACTGGCCACCAACCTTGTGGCCCTACGCTGCACTGACTCCAACCTGGCTATATCCTTCCTGTAATGAGGGGCCCAAAACTGAGCACAATACTCCAGTTGCGGGCGCACTAGAGTTGTGTAAAGTGGTAGTAATACCTCTCTTGATCTAGAAGCCACACTTCTGGCTATGCAACCAAGGGTGGCGTTCGCAAAATTAATAAGGCAAAATTATTATTTTGAGGTTAAATATATATCTGGGTAGACTTGGATACCTAGCATTTGCTGTGTCCAAATTCTGTACCCTTCTGCCTAATGTCAGCTATAATTATCTTAATTAACAGCAAATTTCTTGTTTTTAGCAAAGTGAATTCCTGCAGGCTCCCCTTCCTCAAATCCAATCCGCTCAGTTCAGCTAGTCCATCCCTAACAGAAGGGCTTTAAAATACCTTCTTTAGCACAACCCATGCAAAAATAAATCCTGCTGCATTTCAGCAGGGCTTACTTTCTGGTAAGTGAATGTAAAATTTCAGACTTTGGCTTCCTAGGAGCCAGTGCCAAATCCTTAAATCCCACCTTTGAAATGAACTGAAAGGTTCAATGTTTTAAATGCTTCACTGAAGACTCTTGTTGCTGTAAGGTCTGGGACATGGGTGGCAGATGACTATGGTCCAGACCAGGGTGCAGATGCAGGGTGGAGGCCTACAGTGGGCTTAAAGGGCCAGAGGCAAGAGACAGTCCACGTTCAAGAGCCAATAAGGTTCAGGCAAACACACAGTCCAAGACCAGGCAGTCCAAGAACACAGTCCAAAGGCCAGGTATAATGGAACAAGTGAAGTCAGGAAGGTACTTGGTAGACCAGGGTCAGGCTGGAGACAAGGATGGGAGCAGGGATGGGCAGGAACAGGCAGGAGGTGGGCAGGAGTCAGGCAGGAAGGCAGAAGAATTCAGGTGATGCAATGGCGGAATGCAGAGCACCAGGACAGCTCACGTGGCTGCAGCGAGGAGCAGCATGGCAGGGAAGCCACCCGTGCGGCTCTCCAGGGCTTCCAGCTGCACTGCACCTTTGCCACTCAGCGGTTGGCTGCAATCCCCTGCAAGGGCATTCCTGGTTCTGCAGGCACTTGCAGGGTGACTCAGGCTCTGAGCCCAACCCTAAGACTTGGCTACTTGGATTCTTGGCTACCAGACAAAACTCATGATGCTCCTGGGCAGTTTTCAATTTCCACATTTCCAATTTCAGCACCAAGGAGAGCTCTGCAAACTCTTCCTAGGCCTGTGGAAAGTAGAAATAAATAAATTTCTATTTATTTATTCATTCGTTCATTTATTTATAAACAAACAAACAGTCTATTTACCCTGCTCAGCACTAAATACATTGCAGAGGATCTTTTTTAAAGATACAGGGGGAAAAGACGCAATGTAAGATTTAATAGCGTCATGCACTGATTTTGTACCCATCTTGTTAAGGTGTACCTTTCCTCTTCTCATCAACCTTGGAAAAATGCAGTAGCATTCAGGACACTGTCCCTCACTTCACCCTTTAATTTACTTTGAGAATCTAAGAAAAGCCTTTCTAGATCAGCCAAACACATTCTTATAATAGCCAACCATATGCATATAAGGAAACCTCACAAACAAGATGTAAGAGCACTAATACCTTCCAGTTAATTTCCCCCACCAACTGATATTTAGAGTCCTCCTGTTATTATATCTGCTTCTGGCCATCTCCCTTCAATGTTGCTTTTTTCATGTATGTGACTGCAGGAACCTCAAATGTCAGGAGCTGGGGTTCCTCCTTCACACATCCAAAGCTACAGATCTTTTCCTTGCAAAGTGCTCTTTATTAATCAAAAGCACAAAACACCCAGGATGAATCTCTGAGAATGTGCAGAGTGGTTTGTTGAACCCAATCCAGTATTCACCTCCAGGAACTCCCCTTATGAGCATTCCTGGCCCCCATCCCTTCCGGAAGGTTCTTCTGAAAACAAGCACAGCTCCTCTCGGAATGCCAGTTGGGCTGCCCTCCTCTGCTTAAGCCACCTCAAGGGCTCAAGAGCTGGGCTGCCTGGTCTGCATTAGAGAAACTGCTCTGCTCCGTGTCCTCTCTCACCAGCTCTACATCTTGGTTATTCCCAGAGACTCCTTCCTGCCTGCCCATCTGGGAAGTCTGGCCTTGAGGTAAGCATTTCTGCTTCTCTTATTTCAGAGTCTCCAGATGTCCTACCTTGCTAGGCCCTGCTGTTCTTCTGATTCTGAGTCCTCCAAAATTCTTGACTCTTCTAATCCTTTTTACACAATAAATTGCTTCCAGGTGAATGAGGAATAATACCAGACTCTACAATAGTCAGTGCTCTTTCTACATTAATGAAAGGGTAGTGGAGCCGAACGCTTATAGCAATGTTAAGGACTGAATGACTGAGAGGGGGAGTGAAATGTAAACTTAGTTGTCCAGGAATAGGTGGAACAACACTGGTATAAAGCAGTTCTGCTGAGACCGTGTTGGCATGAAATACTGCCTGTGCCCAGGAAATATTTCTTTCAGTTTTCAAAGGAAAAACAAAGAAAGAAAGATTTGCTTCTTTTATGAGAAGTGGCTTCTATTATTTTTTTCATTTTAAAAATGCCAAAAGCCTATCTAAAACCAAAAAATATGGGAATGTGCTAGATTACATTAAACTACAGTGATGCTCCCTTCCCCCTTCAAAAAGGAGAATGAGTCTAGGTATGAAAACTGATATTCTAGGAAATAGCTAACATCTGTAGGCTTTGTAAAATTGTGCTGTATGACTGATGAATGATGTGAGCATTTCTTTCCTTCTTTTATATTATATTTCCTTTATATTCCTATGTTGCATGAGTTCCCTAACTTTGTCCTAGACATCAATTCATACTATTTCTTTCTTTCCACCACTTCCATAGAAATGCCCATTTAAAAATACACACAGCATTGGGCCTTGACTGGACATAAGAGAGTTGGAATGCCAGTGCTGATTGGTCAGCCGTGTTGGTGGCCTGTCTTCCTGTGGACATTAGCGCAGTCCTCAGAAGCACAGGGCCATTGTATTAAACGTGGCATTAACTCATAGCATGAACAAAGCTATCCTCTTCAGGCTTAGAGCATGGCAAATTAACACCACCAACAACCGTGCTCACACTTCCCTGGGGCAGCCTTGTTATCTAGGACATATGCAAACACGGGATGCGCCACATGTGCTCTTCTGCACTTCACAATATTTATATGCAAGAGAGCTCCACATCCACCTGAATGATGAAGCCAACTCCACCTGTGCACACAGAGCTTCTCTTGCATTCTTATCACATGAGGACGAGCTCCATGGAGGCTTTGTAGTTCCAGTGCTTATAAGGAGGCCACAGGCCTGGGAAAAATGGAACCAGCATTGTCTCAAATAAGGCAACCCATGTGGCCTTAGAACTGATCTGCACATGGAGGAGACTGAGATGGCCTGACTGCCTGTGGAGTATGTGGCATATCTTGTAATGCTTATAGTAAAACACTCTCCTCCATGGAGCAAGCTAGCATGCTAGAGAAAAATTCACCATAGTTTCTCCCATACGTACTCAATGACTACTCATCGGACACCTTTTACACTAGGGGAGCATTCAGAAACCTGACATCCCACTTCAAGTAGGAAGCAATAGCATCTAAACACTGCCACCTCCATCCACCTCTTTAGACAGAGACATGAGGGAGTGGGAAGGAGGCGATGGCGTCTTGAGGTGGTAATGGGAAGGACTATTCCACTGCAGGCAGGGGCTAAACTTGTCTGTCCATGCATCCATTCATCTGTATGTACGCCCATCTGCCCATCCAAAAATTACCTGCAAATAGAAAGCTGATGTGCAAGGGAAACAACTAGCACTTTTCCATTTGGTATGCTCCATTTTGGCTTACACTGATTTTATTTTCCTGTGATGGAGCATTCAACAATATGAGTTCTATCTTCAGAGAAGGACAGCCAAAGTCTAGCCTGGTCTACCCAGGCAGCAGAAGGAGCAGGTAGAGTGCTGAGGTTGGTGCATCGGCCATACCAATTCAGATTGTGTTTTTATTCTGCTCCTTTAGATTAGAAGCTCTCTGAAAACAGGAAAACAACTTAACTGGCTAGAATCTTTACCCTGCTATGCTCATTTTTTTTCAGCTGCAGGGAGCTTTTTATGTGAGGCAGCTTTAAAGAACGGTACCCCTCCCTCCAGCGGCAGACCCCAGTGGGATGAGGAACAGTGATAAGGTTCTGGGGGCAGAGTTGTGCATATTGCATGGCCTGCCCCACATCCCCTCCCTGCTCCCAGGTGTAGCAATGGGTGCTGTCGCATCGCTGCTGCTGCATGATGCAGCCCCATCAGCTTCTGTGGAGGGCATTGAGGTGGATACCTTCTTGTCCTTCACCCCTGGAGACAAAATGCTTTGGGCCAGCCCTCACCTGCTGCATGGACGGAGTGGGCTTCATTGCTTATTGTGGGTGATTCCCCTCCCAGCCCTGCAGCTCCCCAGGAACGATCATTCCTCTCTTCTAATGGCTTAGTTAACTGGCATGATGCCTGGAATCTTTTGATGCCTTTTTATCTTGAACAAACAGACCCCTTATGCACATGGTATGGTTTCCCAGCAAGCAAGTCATGAGGCTTTTCCTCCAGCACAGAAACCAGGAAAGGGCTGCTGGCACATCCGTTTCATAATTCATCAATACCCAAGTCAGGAAAAAGTCCCCTTGAAGAATTAAGTCAGGGGCTCCAGGGATCACACTGGCTGGTCAACTCCTTCTTTAGAGCACACATTTTCACAGAGAAGCAAGATATCAAGGAGAGACCTGAACGCAGGAATGCTGTGAAATCTCCTCTTTTGAGTAAGATGGACTCTAGTACCTCACCAGTTAGTATGATGGCAAACTAAGTCATTTGGACAGGACACTTCCTGGAAAAAGGTTGCTCTGCATTTTTGTATATATGAATCTCCAGAAACAAGAACTTCAGTTCCAAATGATCACAAGGGATCCTTTGAAATAGTTTAGAGAATCAAGCAGTAGGGTCCTGGTTCAGAGATACACATTTTCCTCCTTGGGCTGCCCCGTAAAAGATGGTGCTGATGTCCATGAGAACTCCAGCCATCACTTCAGAGATAGGACAGGTCCAAACCCAAGCTTCCCCCTTATCCTGAATGAGATAAATGGTTGACATCCAAGGCCCACAGCTTCGACCTTCTGCTTGGCACTTGAGACTCCCACTCCATGTCAGGTCAAGGGCTAGGATATGCACCCAGGGTGCTGAGCTAGAAAAGGAGTTGTGGCTCATCAAAGCCTGCTCCTGACACAGTTCCCCTGCTGTATCAGAGCGAAGGTAGGCATATCAGGATGTCTATAGAGAGAAGATTAATAAAGAGAGACATGATAAATATTCAGAACTGAAAAGTCTGCCCTAAGAAGGTTCAACAGAAAGAAGCCCCTGGAGTGCAGTGCAAAAGTTTAAAGTAAAGATGATTTAAAGGACAATACATGGAATTTTTGCTTTCCAAAACCAGCAAGCTTTTTTAAGCCTGTAAGATAGTAAGAGAAGCTAAAACACTTTGACCAGTCCGATGACCCATGTAATTGGACATTATATCTAAGATTCACGGATACTTAAATAAAGTCATGGTACATAGGAATGGAATATTAGTTCATCATATGTGCATTTTAGCTATATGAAGCATGGTTACCTTGTTTTCTGTCCCCTGTGTTCCATTCACAATTTAGGGAGGTTCTTCCTCAAGTTGATCGCTCTTCCAGACCCATTGTGGCAAAGAATGGTGGACATTAAATCCCTAGCGTTCAACTATTTACCTGCTATAACCTAGCAGATTATCATTAGAAGTGACTGAACAACTCCTGAAGTGCCTGGTTTCTTTTTATCCTTCAGAATATGAATACAGAAAAATAGCACTGAGCAACCTAGTCATACCAAAACATCTATAGCCTGTGGTGCCCAGGTCCATGACAAACAAAATGCCACCACCATCATTTTCAATGACTGATCATGAAAAGTAGCCTATTAGATACACTGGTTCCTTTTTAGGTCCCCAACATGGCACTACCCTCCACGTAACTTCGGTCACATGGAGCACCTGTGGGCCTTGTTTAGTCCCCTGCTCGCCCACCACCTACGTCCACATGCTGGGACCAGTTCTGCAGAAGAGCGCTTGCTCTCTCTGTGTCTGTGCATCCAATCCAGACCTTGAAGGCCTGCCCACTGACTTTGCTGGGGTCTTGATCCAGCTCAGGAGCCCGGCATCTACTCCCAAGTAGAAAAGAAAAAGATGCAACTGCTACATCAGTATGTGAACTGCTGTGAGAGTTCATCATCTTAAATGAATAGATGTCCATGGCTTGGACCTTGCAACCCTGTACCTTCAGGAGTCTCAATAACAGGAGGAGCGTATGTGTGCAAAGACAGCTTCCTTTTTCAGGATTGCGCCCGATATGCAAACAGCCAGAGGGGCAGCTGGTGTGGCCTCACTCCTTTCCTCCATAATTAAGTTCGCATAGTGAGAAGCACCCAAACAGGGCTCACATTTGCCTTAAAAGAAGCCACATTTAAATGCAATGCCACCATTTGCCAAATACTGTTCCCAATATGCCTATGTCTAGAAAAATAACAGGGAAGGATTTCAGAAACTTAGACCAGTCAGATTGTACTTGCTATGTCAGCAGAGCAATAGAAATCCCAGTGCATTTATTTATTTTCCGATTTATATCCTGCCTTTTTCCTACAAAGGGCTCAAGGCAGCTTACATCTCCTCCACCATCTTATCCCCACAACAACCACCCTGTGAGGTAGGTTGGGCTGAGAGTCTGTGACTGGCCCAAAGACACCCAGTTGGCTCCATGGCTGAGCGGGGACTAGAACCCAGGTCGTCTGAGTCCCAGTCCCAGGCTCTTAACCTCTCACCACACTTACCTGCATCTTCTGCATTAAGGCCATTTATTTATTTGTTTGTTTATCTATCTAATTTCTATGCTGCCCAATAACCAACACTCTCAGAGTGGTTTACAATATTCCTCCTAGATTTTAAAATTTGGCATCAAACATGATGCACCTTTCTTTCAAGAGCAACTAGGTAGGCCCAGACTATTCCTACATCATGAAATTAATCAACTTTTTCAAAAACTCAGTGGTAACAAATCATTTTTTAAAAATTCAGCTTAAAGTTTAATTGTTGCCCATTCAATTGCTATGATAATTCAACAATGGTATTAGGAGTGGCCTCCAGTACTCATTTGATTAAGGAAAGGCTTAGGACATATTTAAGTCTTCCTTTGAATTTTCAGCATTGAAAAGCCAGCAATAGCTACTGGACAACCAATCATTCTATTCACAAGCTTCTTAAGAGATAAATCCTCTGCTTGAATAATTGCAAATGAAAAAAGCTACATTTGTTGGTGTTCTACATTTTCATTGAAGGGCATGTGCTAATGAATTCAGCATTAGGAAAATGAACTGCACATGTGCACACACAAGCGCACACACACACACACACACACACACACACACACACACACACACACACACTCTCTCTACCCAGATATGTAATCCACAGGGAAAGAGAGTTTTTCTGATGCAAATCGATTTCCTTAAACAATTAAATGTTCTTTTGTTGAAGGTCTATGGATGCAATTATAACTTCTCACAGAGCCCAGAAGAATTGACAGAATGGAAAGGCATTTTGCTATGTGTTATCTCACATAGGATATTGTAAGGAGTGGGGAAAAAAGAAAAATCCTAAAAGATGAATAGACACTGTGGAAAACTTGTAGCCAGTAGGAAAAGTTCCATCTTTGGAACAAATTGTATTTACAGATCAATAATTATATATCGAAATCAGTTGCCGAAATTCCTGCAGCATTTCAAATCACACCAGGTACACATTTTACCTGCACAAGTGAAGGTGCTTGGCTATTCCAGAGTCAGTGCCAGGAACATTTGATGACTGGAGATCCCATGGCCAGGACCAGAAAACTATTTACTTCCTGAATTTCCCGGGATGTTCTTCAGGGCTCCCACTGCATCACAGTGTACAATCTAGGATTCTCCATTTAGTGCACAAGCTAGTTAAAAATGCACACACACACTTTCTAGCCCATCAAAGAGCCAAATTAAAACACCTTTTGAGATGATGGAAAGGCACCTTCTATGAGGAAACCGTTGCTGCTCAATCCTTCTTTATCTTGCTGTTTGCAGAAATGCCTAAAATAATTGGCTTTTTCATCCCTTACACATAAGCCTTTATGCAAAGTTATAGATGATGCTCACTGATTAAGAATCTGGTCAAGAAAATTTCTTTGATTCTGTGGAAATTGAGCACCGATAACGAATATGACATCAGTCCTTTGACTTGCAATTTACATAGTAGCAGGGATTGTAGAAAGGCCAGCTGGAGTGCTGGAATCAATCTTCATTCCCACAGCTAGTATCAAAGATGGGCAGGCCTGGATACTTGCCAGGGGCCCACACCCAAGCAGGGGCCACTGACAACGGTCCCCTGGCAGGGACCTTTCTCATCATCAGTGCAACTTGCTTCTTCACCTGCCTCTTGCTCTGGTGGAGATAACTGCCTCGGTGGCGGCACCAATAAGAGCAAATGCCATGGCCCACTTGCCCAGCAGTTCATGGTTTAGCAAGCAGGTCACCAGCATTAATGGTGAGAAAGAGGATGGGGAGGCAGAGGTTGGTGAGAAGGTCAGCTCACTGAAGGAGGGGGCCCATTGCCAGCATCTTGGCCAAGGGCCTTCCAAACCCGGGAGGCAGTCCTGCTCATTCCCCGGGGTTTATATAAGCCAAGAGGAAACCTTGGAAGGGGAAGGGCTGAGGAACAGTAAATCCCAATCTATTACAGAAACTATTGACGGAAGCCACCCAGTGGATGGATGAGAATTGCAATGCAGTCAAAAGGTCTGTTTTGTGTGCAGAGGTCCAGTAGCACCATCTTCAATCTAAAAGCTAAATCTACTTGTTTTCACTGTGGGGTTTTCAGAGAAGCCATTAGCTTAAAAGTTGAAAACATCCCAAAACTTCTTAGGAATAGGAGTTGCACTTTGGTTTGTTTTACATAAAGTTATCCCCACCCCTGAAAATGAAGTGGAAACAGTGCAAAAGAATTAATCTGCAGTACTTTGTTCCCCAGAATTAATCTAACACAGACTTCCCTAAACTGAAGCTTCCCAATTTAGTATATAAGAGACTCAACTCAGTAATTGTAACCATGGTGGGAGGACACAACGGGAGATATTCTAGCCCTAATCCTTTCAAAAGTTTTCTGTTTAAAGTACTGTTAAAACATATACACCTAAAAGTTATGGGTGAATTCTCAGATGGTCCTTACCATCACAGAATCACAGACCATGAAGGGCTGGTAGCACCAGCACTTCCCCTCGGCTAGCTTTCTGGAGAAACAAGGGCTTGCCCTGAGCTTGTCATTTGTAAAACAGGTTCATATTTGTATGCAGACTGAGGTTGCAGTTCTCAAAACAGACACAAGAGATTTGCAGTTTGAAGTGAACTGATAGCCGTATTGCCTAACCAGGATGTTAAAAGAGGATCTGAAAAAAGGAAAGGAAGCCCAATGGATAACCAAGATATGCAATACCATGAAATGCAATTGTCCATCTAATTTCTTCATTAGACACTCTGGAGAAAGCCAAAGGGACAATGTAAACAAAGGGAGCTAACCTTGGAGGTTCAGAGCCACAGAGAGCCTTGCTGGCTGCCCAGTGCATGTCCCTTCTTACAGGTCACATGTAGACCCTTTTGCTGCAGGAGAGTTTTGCAGGGTGTTCACAGCCAGCAGAAAACCAGAAAACTTCTGTGCATTCCAGAGTGCCTTCCATCAGTCTAGTCTTGAAAATATAAAAATATAAATGAGGGTGGCCAATTAGGAGCTGGGGTTCAACGGTTGCAGCCCCTTCCTCGTTGGATCAGACTTGCAACCCAAATTTCCACCCTTAACCCACAGGTATTTCCGCATGTGTGTCCTTTCCATTTGGACAGAGAGCAGGACCTTGCACCCATCCTAAAACCAGTCTATGGAAAATCCATCATAGAATCATTGAATCACAGAGTGGAATTGGAGGGGGGCCAGTGGTCCAGCTCCCTGCTCAGTGTCAGACTCCCAGGTAAACCCTTCCTCTCAGATGGCGGTCCAGCTGCGTCTCAAATGCCTTGAGGGTGGGAGAGCTCCCGAGGTCATTGGTTCCACTGCTGCACCGCTCTGACAATCAGGAAGTTCTTCCCGATGTCCTGCCAGAACCTGGCTTTATTTATTTTTTTATTTTCGATTTATATCCTGCCTTTTCTCCTACAAAGGGCTCAAGGCAGCTTACATCTCCTCCTCCATCTTATCCCCACAACAATAACCCTGTGAGGTAGGTTGGGCTGAGAGTCTGTGACTGGCCCAAAGTCACCTAGGTGGCTCCATGGCTGAGCAGGGATTCGAACCCAGATCGGCTGAGTCCCAGTCCCATGCTCTTAACCACTACACCACACTGGAACCTGAGCCCATCTATGATCTATCCACACTTATTTGGAAACAAGCCCACCAAAATCAGTTGTCGTAATTTCCCAGGACTTACAAAGTTCTGGGTGCAGCACATATGTGTCCCCCTCCCCAAAAGCTTTCCCTTGGCCTGCTTAATTGAATACTGAACACAATGGGAAGTGCAGCTAATAGGATTGTACTACACTTAATAGAATCAAGTTGTCACCCTATTTCACAAGTTGTCTTTCCCTTTTATCTCCTTGATTTTTAATTAATGTAGGCAAAACTCAAAGACATAAAACAGATACAGAATCAGTCAAGTGCTTGTGTGACCTACTTTAGCTTCTAAAACTCTTAACTAATGCCAAAAGCTGAATCAGAGAATAGAAACAAAAGTTCACCATAGCCACAGATGAAAATACTGCTGATTATTTTTGTGATTAGACTCCACTTTCACTCTCTGTGATAATTTCATTTAGGAAAGTACTTAATTTTAAGAGTGTGTCCGTTTGATTGCTAATTTGTTGTGGAAATCAACAAGAGTTTCTGGCCTTGGTGAAATTGGATGTCATCGGAAGGAGCCGAATTGTGTACGAACTGCAGAAACCCCACCTAAAGCCCAGATCTTGTATGTTTCATGGTGATACCCACACAAGTATACACATAGGCACATTTGCATAGTTCACAATTTAAAAATTGTGATTTTTCAGAGTAGACTAAAATAAAATATGCCTGGTGTTGTTCGGTTGCAGCTTATTTTGCATAATGATATATTTATATATTACTTTCATATAGCCCCTTATTTTCCACTGATAGAAACATCCAGTTAAACTCTAGCTGGAAGTGGGAGGTGCTATAAACATACTTCTTGGACTGGAAGAAGATTCAGAGTAATTTTTAATAGGATTAAACACCACTAAATGACTACTCTGAAAGTGAGTAGTCTTTCCAATGACTACTTGGAAAGACTTTCCAAGAAAACCAAGCTTCTAACAAAACAAATTGTAGCAGATGTAGCAGTCCTCCCCAGAGATTATGTCCTAGTTTGCATGACTGCAGGATGGTTGGTAAGCCATGCTGCCTTGTTACCCCACTTCTGGAGGGCCAGTTGCGTGTTGGGGTGGGGCTTCACATGACTCCCCTCCTCAGTGTGGCATGTGAGCATGGGTAGAGTGGCTGGCTCTCATGGGTCACAACCACCCCTGGGTTCTGGGGGTGCTGTCAGCCAGGCCAGCAAGCAGTGCCCTGAGGCCCTTTCGCTCACTCCTCTCACCAGCAAGCACAGCAGGGGGACGAAACCACCAAGCCCCCTCCAGCCCGCCAGAAGCATTTGTCCGAAGCTGCCATTCAGTGCAGAAGCTCTCTTCGGGGCTGTGAGAAGTTCTCCTACACGTGCAAATTCAAAAGGAAGTCTGGCATGAGTTGCTTTCTGTATCTATCAGATGTGGAGAAGCATGTCCAGAAGGACAAAATGCCCAACCTTAAAATAATTCTGTTTTGGCCACTTGCACACGCACAGGACCGCAGATGTGCGGGAACAGAGAAACGCCCTTGGCTCGTCCAATGCTCACAGGCTCCAGCTCCACTCGCAGTCACACCTAGCTTGCAAACACAGCGCCACCCTGTAGGGGGACGGTGAGATGGCTTGCACATAACAGCAGTGAATTTTTCCAGTGTACTTCTGCTTGTAGGGTCAGCCATTTGGGAAAGACAAGCCAGGACATGGGATATACTGTGGCCTGCCATTATGTGCAAACCTAGCGAAAGGTGGGTTGATGTGTAATAAGAAAGCTGCACCTGTAAAACAGGCTGGGGATTTTGGGTGGCTGGTTAACCACCCCCAACAACCTACTCTTGCTGGGTTCACAGGTACTGACAAGCTGTGGCACACCCCCACCTGGACTTGAATTTTTAAAAAGCAAAAATAGAAAGCTGCCATGGGGAAATTTGCCCCGGGCAGCTCGTTGTTACATGTGAACTAAATCTGTGCATGTGGACTAATGGTTTTACATGTGCCATGTAAACCAACAATGCGCCACTAGCCAGGCGTGGTGTTTCAATAGTGTATAAAAGGATTGCTTTTCTCATTCTCTTTCACTAAAGGTCACTGAGAGGATACAGTCTAAAATAAAGTAAAAGGAAAGTCAATTTTAAATGCTTTGCAAGGAGAATTTTCACTTAAATCCCTGCTTCTCACCAGGAAGTAATGGATGGAAATTAATTGAAATAACTCCTGCTGCTTGTTCCTTTTATCACAAATTGTTTGAAGTGGTAATGTCCAGTGCTTGTTTCTGCAAGATTTCTGTCTTATCAGGCACTGAAACAGACTTTGCTTTCCTTTATGCTCAATTTTGAATGATGAAAGACATGAACACATGAGAAATTTCCAAGTCCCTTCAAGAAATGCCAGTCTAATAAAAGATACAACCTTTATCTATATATCTACAGTCAGCAATCTGATTTTAGTAGTTCCAAAGCTTGAAAGAAAGAAGAAATAACTCAGTATTCTTTCTATATGATATACTTTTCCATCTGTTGTAGGCTATATATGACAGAAATGGATTTTTTCTCTTTTCTTTTCTTTGCCAGAACTTTCACCAAATACTGGGCCAATCATTTCATACTATTTGGATTGAGAGAAGTACATTCCAGCTAGTGCATCAGGAGAGTATTACTGAAATGGTAAAACATAAAGAAAAAAAATACAGGTTTTGAGAAAGGTGCTAAATCATTTTTAGTAGGACCAACCAAAATTATTATAATGTGCCTTTTCAATAATCCCCAAATATATTTAGGTCAGTTTGGTGTTTTTCTCCACTATGTTTACACATACTTCTCCTTGAGAGTAAGTGCCAGATCCCTCGGACTTCTGGCTTGGAAAGAAAAGGATGTCAGTGCTTCCGAGTTTCTTGCATGAGCCCCCTATAATTGCCATGGATTCACTTTGCAGCAACATTAATTTACTTAGAACCCTAGAAACACTAAGGGTTTATCCAGATTCGTTTTGCATTATGCCATTGCTCTGCCTCATTCATAGATTCTTATTCAGGGCCTGGCCATGGTCTACACACATTTTTCAGAGGGAAGAGTGTTGCAACCATGAACTTTTTCTCATGGAACTCTTAGTCAAATCATGTGGGATACCAGAGTTTGGGGAACATGGGTTGAGAGGCCTCCATAGAGGTTAACGACGTGTGGGGAATGAAACAAGGGCTTGACCCAGCAAAGCAGAAAAGCTGTGAGCGACCGTGTCTTGTTGGCATCTCATTCTGTGTTGCACAGAGCCAGGAAACACACTGGCCAGGAGTCAGTTCCTCTGCTGAGCAAAGGCCTTCACGTTGTCCCACCTCATCATGAGCATTTCCCATTGATCCAGATGTCAACCCCAGGCTGATTCCAAACAAAAACCACCTTGTCTTGTATAAAGGATGTATTTTTTCTTTTATTTGAAAACATTATACAGGCATTACATTGCCACAGCCAGTTCATGTTGGAGCATGCAAATATCAAAACAGAAGATAATTTGTTCTCAGTGAACAGTGTTGGACGTTGTTTTTGGTTCTAACTTCCATTTGTAAGTGTCAAAATTAGTGTGCTTTATTATGGCATTTAACAATTAAAATCCTACCCATGGGGTAAAATTCATATTTATAGCTAGCTCAAGAATACTAAAATGATTTTTAAAAAAGAGAAAATACTACACACTTGTTGAAAATGTTAATGGCACAAGTTAGCAATACCTAAACTATACATTGAAGCGCCTCCATCTGACACAGTGGTGCAAATGTTGATTGCTTGGTCTGTCATGGTTGGCGATTGGAAGAAAACCAAGCTGCTCACTCTAGTTTCCATCCAGTAGTGGAAATTTATCTTGCCAATATCCATTCAGCACCAACAGGATAGCTGAACACATTTTTATTCCAGGACTTGGCCTATACGGTACTTGCGAAGTCATCGTTTTTAGCTGGTGGTGTAGCTACCTGCTGCACAGAAGGATCTTTGCTGGTGTCCATGGCAGTTTGGGGAATGCTAAGAAATCAAACTATTAGAAAAAGGAACTTTCTCAAATGGACCTCACTTTTCATCATATAAAGTTTATACAGATACGCTAGCACTTCACTTCACGTCCATGTAGTGAGACCCTCCAGACCCTTCATTGGAGACAGTAAAATTTAAGCACCCCCACAGCCCAATAGTCCCAGATTTCAATTGTGTTCAGTGGGGGAGAACCATCACTTGGAAGTAGAACATTTGAGTCGCATGCAGAAGGTGCTGGTTGAAAGCCCAGCCCCTCCAGGAAAAGGAGCTCAGCAGGTTTGGGTGAACGCTGCCTGACTCCCTGAAGAACTGCTGCCAGCCAGAGTAGACACCATTGGGCTAGATGGACTAATGGTCTGACTCAGAATAAGGCAGATTCATGGGTTATTATGCTCAGTGCCATCTGCAGGGACACACAGGGTGGCTAAGTGAACAGAGCATTGCAGAACATTCCCGTTCCCGCTGCTTGCCCCATGCAATGGAATGATTTGAAACATCCTGGGGAAATGGCTCCAGAAGGAAACTTTCCAGCCATCTATAGATTGCAACCCCCTGTTGTGGGGCTGGGTTTAGATTGATGCTGGATCAACTGCACTGTTGAAAGTGGACTTCCCCACCTTTCCTTCCCACAGTCGCCTGTCCAGCCCCCTAAAAATGCTATACAGAGTTGAGAGACCCTGTTGAATAGGGTGATCGCTGGTGCGCAGGGAAGGGGATCCACAGAAACTTAGACAGAGGGATCTTCTGCAGGGAGAGCCTTTCCTCTTGCAGAAGGCCTTATTCTCTCTCAGCAGGCAGATCTTGGATCCAGTCCATGGTAAACACACATATAATTGCTTTCAATCCAGTTTTTTTCTATTGAGATTTAATCTACAAATTAGTGTCATAAAAATGAACTATTAAAACAAAACCTACAAGAACATTTGGCTTACAAAATAAATAATAACAATAAAAGTCTTCAATAAACAATGATGCAAAATGAATGTTTAAGCAGGAAACAAACACATAAATTCTTCAAGAAATTGTTAAGATCAAACATGGGGGAACAGACTCAGAGAAAGGTATTTAATAGGTATAAAAGGTAGCAAAATAGATTGGGAGATGGCCCATGTCCATCAGTAGACTTTTGATTTGAAACCTGAGAAAACAGTTAAGGCCCCACTCCTGAACACACTTGCATGCACGCAAAGTCTCTTTTTGACACACCAAAGTGTGTTCAGAATTGAAGACAATATTTGCAGAGGATGGCTTGAGCAAAGGAACAAGCCAAAATGGTGTGCAAAGGATTTCATATAACTCAGTCATGCCTGAGGTGCATAAAACCCGCAGGAAGATCACTTGCACCAAATGGAGGAATAATCACCTGACAGTATCACCCCAGTCCTAAGCACATTCCCTGGACATTTATTTTAATGATTACTTTACCGTTTGGATCCCAGCCTCACTTCATACCTTGCACCCCTCATGATTAAGCTGAAGAAAGGTGATGGTAGATGCAAGGCAGAATATATCCACTTTGCCACAGTTACAAAAAAACCCCCTGGGTTGCAATTATTTTCTTATGTGCAGATTTAAGGAGAAGAACAAGGCCTCCATGCAGCACTGGGGTCCATGGGCATGGGAAAGAACAACCTCCCCCAATCTGTGATGCTAGATCACTGTTGGATCCCTACATGTGTGAATCACATGAACAACATGCAGGGGAATCCCATCACTCCTGTATAGTTTCCATCCCAATTTCTGAGTGAGGATAGGACTGTATACCCACTTTGTGATAGCATGACCTACTGTTATTTGGCACACAACACGAGCTGAATACAACTGGCTGGTCTGCATGATCACCAGAGCCCACCGTGGCTTTTGAAACAATGGTGGGTTGGGATGTATGCCAGCTGCCATGGTGAATCTTTCAAGCTATGGCAGCTGGTTATGCGGCTTATGGTGCCCTCTGAACCTAGTGCAGGGTTGGTTATTGCTGTGGTTAACAGGCCACCCACAAACCATGGGCTGTTCTGGGTTGTCAGTGGTTCGCAAACCATTGGAGCAGCCCCCCCTTGCCAGGTTCACATGCCTTGGTATGTTGCAGTGACCTTGGTTTATTCCTAATGGCTGCTGGTATGCAGCATAATTCGCTGTGGTTTAAATAAGTCACGCTGAGCTACAGCGACTGTGTGAACCAGGCCCTGCCTTCCTATGCATAAGCATCTGTGGCAGTGGATCGGAATTTCCTTAGAAAAAAATCAGGCTGCTTGGTAGAAATCCCTGCTATTTCTGTCTCAAGATGCCACATTTTATTTCTTTTCACAGGAATAACACTTTTAGGGGACCATAACACCATCCTGCTGAGAAAGCTCCAATGTATTCAACAGTGTTGAACAATTATTTGCAGAGGGATGCATT
Source organism: Varanus komodoensis (assembly GCF_004798865.1). Classification (NCBI taxonomy): domain Eukaryota; kingdom Metazoa; phylum Chordata; class Lepidosauria; order Squamata; family Varanidae; genus Varanus; species Varanus komodoensis. Next base: position 53,375,823 of record NW_025335268.1, read on the forward strand.
TCAACTAATGTAATTTTCACATACAAAAATGAAGCCATTTACCAAAAAAGCACTGCAAACCCCATATTCTCAGTGAGAAGAACATACAAAAGTGTTTCCGTGACACACTTAAGGTTATTCAGAAAATATTCAGTTCCTTGTAGTCTTGTCTCTTTACTCTCATTCTGTTGAGGTAGGTAAAAGAGTATTTTTCTATGGTCAGCTATGTGGAAAGTAAGCTATTAATGAAGTTGTTTGACTCTTCCATTGTCAGGAAATTTCTTGAAAACTGTTCCTATACAGAGGCAAGTTACCTTTCCTTTCTTTGTAGGGCTCCTAAGTAATGGGTGCCTCTCTTGTTTACAGCTGAACTTCCATGCAGGCACGCGAATCGAGTGAATGTTGCAGCATTTGGCCTCATGGAGAAAGGCAAGAGAGCTGGGTTTGCCAGGGGCACTGCAAATGTCTGCAGATGGCTGCATACTCGGTTTGTTTCCTGCCTCCCTCCCTCCTTAGTAACCCTGCCCACAATCCAGCATACTGGTGGGAGCACTGTGGCCCATTCACATGAGCCTGCCTCTTGCCAGATTGGAGGCTGCACCATTGCCAAGGCTGGGGATGCCACGCTTTGTCACCAGCACTTTCAGGTGACTCTGGAATTCTTGTGCCACTGGCACAACATGTGAACCAGGAGGTGAATTGCAGCTACATTGCAAGAACACACCTTTACCTGCAGCCCCTCTGAGGAAGTGCTGGAGCCTGAAAAGGAAACGGCTAGCAGAGGATGGCTTACGAGCTCCCTTTCCTCCTGCCACTCCTATGATTAACACTGTGGCAACCTGAGGCAGCTTTACATTAAAAAGAAAGATTAAGTTTGGCTCTCTGGCATGCATTTGCAAATAGAACATATAGTCCGGCCCATGCAGAAAGATTCCAAATGAACAGGCATGTTTCAGCATGACGACCAAAATTGCGGTGCATGTAAGTATGGTAACTCCGCAAAGTTAAAACGTATTAATAAATAGTCGTTCCGAGTAAACATGCTTAGGACTGGGGTGTAATTCGTTCAGATTTTTGTGAAGACGCTGTCGAACTGTTCGTAGCTTGTTTTTTTTTTTTTTTTTTGAGCACATAATGGGAGCTCTGCTTCTGAATTGACAAGGAAACCAGTCATGCTCTTCTCCTAATGCAATGCGAAGAGCAGCAGGAAGTCATTCCAATTTGTTACTTTTCAGTTAGCCAATTAGAGGCACATCACAGGTGTGTTCTCAAGCAATGACAATCAGGGAAGGATGTTGCTGAGGGAAAGGAGAGTGTAGCACCTAGGGCCACACAAAAGACCTGGGGAGGCATGAGATCTGCAGCGAGGGAAGAACTGGCCTAGCTGACATGCTTCGCACTGCATCCTTCAGGCTGACCGTGCTGCCGGCCACTGGTCATCGTGTGACCCTTGGCTGACATGTAGTAAGCTTCTTGCTGCTGCTAGTAGCTGCCACTAAGATGTAGGAGGTAGGGAAAAGTGTTGCCCTAAGGGCAAGGAGTGGTGCTAAATGAAGCCCTTAGGGGCACGTATAATGGGGAAGGCCTCGTCACAGGGAAGTAGGTGCGTATGCGGGGGCACACTGCATGCATGCAGTCCCTGCAGTGAGTGTAACAAGTAGTCCAACTCCACCAGAGGTGTAAGAGTGTCTTTGACAGTAAATACTATAAGAGATTTCAAAACAAGACTGCCAGGCAAAGCTTTTGGAGAGAGAAATGTGAAAACGTAGTGCCTCGCTTAGAAATAGCAGGGGCTATGAACACCAAGCCCGTAACACTTCCAGAACAATTTGCATTGATGTAGGGGTGGGGGAAGAATGCCTTCAGCCACACTTTTTCTAAAGTTGATGTTCCGGCTTTAAAAAAAAAGTGTACAAAATGCTCATAAAATGCTTCTATTAGAGAAGTGTGCTCAACAATATTTTATCTTGGGGGAAATTGTTGGGAAAATGTGTATAGTTTGAAAAAATGCATGTATGTGCATTTTCATGCAGATTTTGAAAGTGATATGGTAATTGGATGAAATGAACTAACTTAAGCAAAATCAGGAAATTAGTGAATTGAATTTGAAAGATTTGTCTATCCCTGATCTGGCCAATATCAGATTGCAAATGAGTACAGGCCAACTGTTCTTGTGTTTGGCTTGTATACAGAAAGTCTATAAAACTGCTCCTTTCTTTTCTCCTTAGCCACAATGGCCATGATAAATAATTTGAAAAATAGAAAATGCACTCTCTGGCTACAGATTCCATCGGAAAAGAGTAAGAAATTGGTTTTGTATCTGTAGCATTAAGACATCCAAGTGGAAATATAATGCCCCTGTCACCGAATAGAGAACCTTGGCCACAAGCAGGACTACTGTAGCATTTTTAAAAGGTCGTTTGACTTCTTCACAGTTGTCAATATTTCTTTACAAAGGGTTAATGTGTTTGTTTTCAACCTATTCCTAGAATAGAGATGAATATTGCTAGTTGTCCATTCCCTGCCTCCCCAGAATGCATTATTCCTTGGAGCAGCCTTCCCTAACTTGGTGTCCTTCAGACTGGTTGCAGCAGAACCCCCATCTTTCCCAGCCAACACACTGGCCAGGGATGATGGAAGTTGCCGCTCAGCACATCTGGAAGGCGCCAGACGGGGGAAAGCGTCCTTTGAGGGTTGGCAGCCAGGCAGCTACGGCAGCGGAATGAACACAATGGCACTGGGGTGTAGGCGCTGTGACTAACCTGCCCCTTTCTTCACAGAACAAACCATTCCCAGACAACCGTTAAGAGTGTCTGTGTATAGGTGGACCTACTGTACAAAGGTGAGTTTACGGAAACACTGCATAACCAATGGCAAAGCCAGTGCACAAGTGGTGCAGAAGCATCCCTTTTATTTTATGGAATTCCAGCTTCCTTCTGAGCACCTGCACATATTATTTTGAGCGGCTTACTAAAAGCCCCTGTTCTGGGGTCCCTGTGAATCCCCAAAGCAAACTGTTTGTCTTCTTTCTGTCCTCAGGATCCCTTTCTGCTAGGGATGAGTGACTACACTCTCATGTGTCCTGAAAGTACTTCTAATAGCGCCAATCAAAGACATTCAAAAAGCTCTGTGGTACATCTGCCTTCTCCTCTCCCTCACCCTCACCCCCCCCCACCCCAGAAAACACTCACACCCAATCTTGAGGAAAACCAAGGTGGTGAGAGGTGGTTCTCACTGGTGGTCCTACGCACATGCAGAGCATGAGCAAGTACTACCTCTCTTTTCCTGATGGAGATCTGAGAATTGCCCTAAGTCCCCAAGTTCTCTGGTGGGAACTGATGTTCTGTGCATTGTTTGCTATCAAGGCAGAACACTGATCACTAGCAGGAGGTGACTGTGGTTACCCTAATGGAGATTTCTGGTCAAGGGATCCTGGGATTTGTAGTCAAAGTCCCAGGTGGCCAGAGGGCCAAGATGGCACTCTGCCTGCTCATGGGAACATCCACCACTGCCCTGTACTCCTTCCCACAAGGGAACGAGGGGTATGAACAGGACTGAGGTAGAAGGCCTGTTTGCAGCAGATTCTGCCTATCTTGAAACTGCTTGTTCGCATTCTTGCTGTACCCTAATTTTCAGATCAGCATCTTCTGGGGAACCGCTTGCCACAAAATTCCCACACAATGTGGAAGTTTCTTAGGGTATGTCACATTACCAAGCCCCCCTTGATATCTACAGAACAGGTATGCTTTAGGATGAACATCCAGTTCGGATAGGGTACTGTTGAACCTTACTGTTAGTGTAAATGAACTGAATGTGCACACCAGAATATACCCATTGTGTACGTGCCAAAGAGTGTGTAGCTATATGCAAGCTGTCCTTCAGGTGAGCTCGCCACCATTTAATTAAGGAACTCTGGGTGAAATTCTGAGGAACTCCATTTTGAAAAGCACAGTCCTAAGCAAGGGACTGAGAGTTACTGCTCTTAGCAGTTCACACTTATAAGCAATTTAGTCTGTATTTTTACAAGCCTTCCCTATTTGCTACCTTGCAGCTCACCTGAGTTACTGCATCTGGTAAATACCTTTCTCAATGAATGATACAGAGATAATGGAGATACAAACTCCACCAAGGGTGGCAAGGGCCTGAGTTTAGGCAACTCGGACGTGAGGTTCTTCTTCTGTTTCCTGGCCTAGACTTGTGTACGTTACTGAAGGTTCTAGCTGCCCAGTGGCTGGTAAGTCTACAACAGGTCCTGAAGGGTTTCGGAACTGCTTGTACACCCGTGGATCTTGGGCAACATACGTCGATGTGGAGGAGTACAGCACCAGCCCAACTAGAATTGTGAAGAATGACAGAAGGTAAAGTCCTGAAAACTAAACAGAAACAAGAATCAAGTTAGTAAAAAGCGTTGTGGCGAAGCGAAACAAGGCAAGAGGCAGGAGCAAACAGTGAGGAGGCAATCTGGCATGTTTGAGGTGCGACTAGGAAATGTTTGCTCTGCAACATGGATAGACATCCTTTGGCCTTCCAGATATTGCTGGATTCCAACTACCGTAATGCCTGACCTGTTTTGCGGGGGTGAGGGAATGGTATCTCCATCTCTGCTCTACCGGGTAGATTTCATTTCAGTAGGGCTCTTCTGTGCTAGAATCAAAACTCAGTGCTAAAAACAGATTATTCTATATCAGTTTGTGCTTCACTTTGATTCAATTTAGAATATCTTGCTGCACAATCTGTTGCTTTGGGCAAATAGCCATTGCAATTGTCCAAGAAATAAGATATATTCCATGGATAGAATTCCCAGAATTTCACCTGCAGAATCAAACCCCTGAAGATTAAGACTTAGACTCAATCAACAGTTTAATTGCCGAACATATCAATACATTCTAGAAATTCCTGCTAAGGAAGAATATTGTGCTTGTCTTTAGAGGCAGCTAAAGCATACATTAATGGAATGAGAACAAACACGGCTCACTCTGGAAAATTAAAAGATATGTAAACAGGTATGTAATATAGGGTTTGTGATTTCTGTCAAAAGAAATCTGTGTGGTGGTAAAACACTCCAAAGATTTACACACACACACATTGTGAATTTCAAAAACACAACAAAAACCTAAAAACTAAAGTATTACAGTTTTATTACATGAAATTTGAGTGAATCTAGTAAACTATTATACTATGCACCCCTCTATATTTTATGTATAGTGAAGCATCCTACTATTACTAATTTTAATAATAAATACTGTTATTTTATGCTGCTGCCAATGTGACATGATTTTAAATATGAGATATTTACTAATTGAATGGGTTCTGTTCTATTTTTGAAAATAGATTTTTTTACTTTTTTGGTTTTATCTAATTCCCTTTTTTCATAGTCACATTTTATAGTGATGTTTTATATTGTTTAAATAATTAATGTTTTTATAGTAGTTTTATATTTATTGTATTTTTATATATTTTGTAAGCTGTCCTGAGCACTGGAAGTGATAGGATGGGGTATAAATGCATGTAATTAATTAATTAATTCTGTTAACTTATTCATGAATTTTATTATTTATCTTTTGTGGTTGTGAGCATTACATTGTACTTTGTATTGTTCTATCTTGCTTGGAATTTAACATGATGTAAGCTCCCAGGCAGCCTGTGGCTAGTGGGGCAGCAAATAAATTGAATAAAATAAATATTATTAGAGATAATTATGCATAGCTTCAGCGAAGGATCCCTGGCTATCCACTTATTTGTCTACTCAGAAATTACACCTAAAACCATCAGTTCCATATGAGAAAGCTTCAATAAGTCCTCACGCTTTTGTGCTATTGTGCATGGCAATTTGTTGTAACATTAGTCTTTAAGCTGTCAAAGGGCATAGAGAATGTGTATATATTAAAGGACTTCCCAGCAGCAAATGTATCTGTATTATTACCTTTTCCCAAAAGGAATCAGCCACTGGGCAGTGCCAAAACATATGATCAAGAGAAGTATTAACTGTATTATACTTCCAGTTATTAGCAAATTTAGATACACCCTTATTGAAAAGATGTGGTTTCCAATGTACTTGAAACATCAGATTTTGCTGAAATAAATCCAACCTAAGGTCTGTTAACCCTTCCGAAGCAGATGCCACCAATGCAATCCATTGTTTAAGTAAATAGGATACTCCAGTTCACTGCTGCAATCTTACTTGAGACCCTGTGCATCATATTTTAAACATCTCAAGATTCAAAAAACCTGGACCCTCTGGTGACGGCTATATTTGCTGTAGTCTGCCATGGCTCAAATGTAACTGGGGTGCTTCAGAAGGGAGGACACCCTGATGATGAATGTTCACACTGTGTTAGAGGAAAAGTTGTCCACTGGGAAGATGGAAAAGGCCAGCCTCAAGTTTTCTTCAAGTCGTGAATTGCTCCCCTTGCCTCCCAGCATCTCATTTAACTTTCATGGGTGATTTAGTACAACTGCCCCATTGCCTTGACGGCTGAAAGTAGTGTGTCGAACAGCAGCAGCAATGCCAAAGATAGCTTCCACACAGCATCGACCTCTGTGGGGTGGACTGAGATGGGATCTTCTGCACAGTGGGGAATTAGGCCTGTTGCAACACCTGTTGTGCAGCTCGCTGCTGCTCAGTACACCATGCTTGGCGTGTTCTGGGGGCTTGTAGGATCATGACAGAAAATGAGCTCACAGTTTACTTTTCCCTTTGTACATGACCACTTCTACCCTCATTTTAGGCTTGCCTTTTCCTTCTTCATCTTCTTCTCCTTCAGGGAGAGTTCAATCCTATCTAAAACAGGCTGAACACCCCACATCTGTTCAAAGGAACCACCCACCAACAGCATCTCAGTCTTGTCTGGATTGAGTTTCAGTCTTGTCTGGATTACATGGTCTTGCAGTCCATTTTTAAACTCTGTAATTGTATGCAAATCTAGTTGTATAAAAACAAGAAAAAAATAAAATAAAAGGACTGACTGAAAATGCACATTTCTCCCATAAAGTGTGAAAATAAGCTTGCGTATTTCTGTATGGGGGGATTTTTCGGAGTGTGAATTAGCACAAATGTATATGAACACATTGGTGCAAAAGCTAATTCTATCAACGAGTGGTTAATGGAATTAAAAGCACTTGACGATCTGTGAAATGCAGAAGGAATGGATTTAATGAAGCCTGTACATCCTTACTTGACTCATTTACAAAACCTTGGCAAATAGCCATAGCTCAATGGGAAATTAATTTTCTGCTTTTTATATGCGAAGAAGTAGTACTAGAAAAACTGTACTGTGTGCTCCAGTGGGCTGAATATTGCCATTTAGATACAAAGGTTATTGCACATATTTTCTGTAGAAAGTCTGGGCCCATCCAACCTCTCCTAGACATGCAGATATCTCCCAGAGATGAACTACATTATTGTAATATCAAGTAGTTAGATTCCGATATTAAATAATGGCCTTAAAATTACAGGACATGGTCTTGGCTATTCATGATTGCCTTGTAAAATGGGTTGCCTTCTGGATAGACTGTGAGGTCGTCAGGCTGAAGGGTTAGTACGAGGTTCCCATTGCAGAGCATGGCAACTGGTCACTGTTCCAACAAGCTGGTAGTCAACCCTAACAAAGGGAGGTCTGGGGGTACACTTTCCCCATACCAGTAGATGTTGTTATAAGGCAAACTCAAAATTGAAACCATTGTGGGTCCAAGTGAGGAAGGAAGACAACTTTTTAAAAAATGGAAACAAGTATATCTAACCCAGACCTTGCATGCACTCTCTGAGGACATTTCCTCATTTGAAAAGAGGAAGTCTTTAGTAGTGCTTCCCAGCAGAATGAATCAAAGGCATGACGGCCTCTCTAGTCACCACTGTAATCTGTTTAGCATTCAGTAAAGTATATTTCTGCATTACTAGGTATCTGCCTTGACATAAGCTTCAAAGAGATGTATCCTAATCCCGACTAATCAGCACTCTCTTTGTGAACTATTTTGATACAATTCCCATTTGAAAAATACTATACTAAAAAGCCATAATTTAGATTCTTTTTCCTGCCACCTATAAAATATTTCCAGTGAAAATAGGTATTAATTGTACAAATGTATATACCACTGTGCATAACAATACCAAAGCAGTAAATAAAATTACATAAAACTTATGATTAAATCTCATACAAAATAAGGACAAGAAATTTGGGACCAAATCTAATATTTCACAAGATGAGCATACAACTTGGTAAATGGAAAAGCTTCTAATATGGACCATTGTGCAAAATATGGGTTATAAATAGAAACAACCACCAGAACAGTACTGCATTGGTCTGAAAACCCAACCATGAAGAATAATGCAGATTCTGGCAACACCACCAACCAGGTAATGCAGTGTTGCCTTAAAAACTAAATAAGGCTAATCAGGTATATCAGAAAACTGCTAGCTGCAAAGGAGAGTTCAATTTTGTCCTGCTGCTGAAATTAATAGAAGTTAGAACTGGTTTCTTCAAGACACGTTCCATTGTATCCAATTTTTGTCTCCAAACTGAGCCCATGGTCCATGGCAAAGTAGCATTTTAGCCCTGCTGAAATCGGGTCAATCCTGTTGAGTGCTGGTGGATGGGAGTAGTGTTGAGGGCGACTGATATTGCCAGGTTTAAAATGTCTTCCCTAAAATTTGGGTGGAAAGGAAAGCAAGAATGACAACCCTACCAAGTAGCAGTTTGAGTTTTCTTTGGTTGTGAATGGAAGACAGAGGAACTCCAAAGTCAAAACCAAGGCAAGAAAAGTAGTCCTAGATATAGAGGGCAAGTACATCTCTAAGTAAAATAGCAAGATGCTAGGAAAAAAAAGGGAGAAATTCAAGTCTGTGCTACAGAAAATGCTACCTAAGATGGAATTAGGTGGAGCCTGCAAGAAAATGCTTCAATGTGTCAGTTCAAGTTTCTGGCTATACCAGGAAGCCCTTCCACATGGTTTTCTGTTCTCCCGTGAACAATCAGGGCTCATTCCATGTCCACTGAGCATGCTCAGTCCTCTCACTGGGCTGTACTGGACTCCCCCACATGAGGACTTCTCTCCCTCCACCATGTGCTATACTTGTGGAAATTCTCAGGTTCCCTGAAGCTGATCTCTCCCTTTTGCACATGGTTCATGCATGTTTAGCTGCACATGCAGCAGCAGTTGGAGGACTAAGATCACTACTAATACAGAGGAAACAACAGATACTTTTCCTGGAACCTGAATTGGAAATAGCTATTTCATAAGATAGAGTTGATAGAAGGACTGTAAGGGCACCACAGAATTTAAACACAGTAAGTTACCCCCCATTTGAGTGCCCTCTTGATATTTACAGATTTTCTTCTCAAAACATCTTTGGCAGGCAGAGACTTGTGCGTTGCACATTGGAGATACTGCCCATTGACTCGGTGTTGACACTCCTGTGCACCTTCCTTGCCAAAGGGATGCAGATTTGTGATGCGACAAGCGGGAACTTGAATGAAAAGAAAGCCATTTCCCCTGACAGCTGTCTTGCCTTGCTCGCTTACAGAAGTTATGTGCAGTGGCAAGGAAAAAAGCTTCAAAGAATTTTCCTTTGTCACAGGGAGTGGAACATGTTTTTCTTTTATTGAAAAAAATCAAGTGCTAGATTGCAGAAGGAAGGACGGGAGGGAAGGAGGGAGGAGAACAATTTCCAGAAAAGCTGATATTTTAGATTAATATGGCAGTTATAGACCGAGGAATTATATTTCTCCCTACCAACACAAGACACCATGCCAATGTTTACTTTCCTGTAACATTTGAAAGCCTTCACAGGATTTTGGCCAGGACTCATTTTGTGCTAATTTCACAAATATAAGATCTGGCCAAATGACACTGGTTAAAATGTGGCCAGAATCCCTTTCCATTCTACACTCTCTACAAACATTATTTCCTCAGGCTGCAATTCTACATTTGCTTAAGTAGGAATAAGTCCCATTAGACTCAAACAGGGTTACTTGTGTAAATGTTGGACAAGAGAGAACCCAGGAACATGTTTTTCTCTTGTTAGTTTATCCTTCCCACCCCCATTTTAAGATGACTGTCAATCATTTCAGGCCACACTATACATGCAGCATGTCTTGTACTGGATGACTCGCACGCACAAATGAACCACCAGAGCACTAACCTCTCAGAGATAATTTCCACATGGTCTTGCACACAAACAATATTTTAAGCACCTAAATTAAAAACTGCACACTACATAACAAGTTGAAGAGGACAGCAACCAGACCCGTCTCCTGTATCAGAATGGCTTTCAATGCCATCAATTCATACATTCAATTGTGAAATCAAGTGACCAAGTAATTACAGGATGAGCTTGAATCAAGGAATCTGTCCAGTGTTACATGTGACAAAGCCATGGATAAATACTTAGTATTACCCACACACCCAATGTCATATTCAAATATCTCCTACCATCTGCACCATCCCATATTTATTGTTTTTTATGGACAGATTTATATAACACTGAACATATCTAAATATAACTATAAGGGCTCCACAAAATACATTATAACATACATTAAAAACTAAATTACAAAAAATAGCTAAAATGCTCATATGAACATCCACAAAACTTTAAGATCAATTAAAACCAGCACAGCACCACTGTTACAAACAGACTGGATGGTACATTCACTCAAAGAAGTCCTGCGTAAAGAAATGAGTCTTTAACTGGCATCAACAAGATGATACAATTGGTGCCTCTCAAACTTCAGCAGAGGGAAGATCATCCAATACATTGGTCATCCTCACACAAAGGAAGCCTTTTGGTTGCTGGAACATCTTCTGGTTGTTGGAAGATGGCAAAATGCAAGTCATGGTAGCAGACTTTGTAGGTAAGCTATCTGCTGTCTTAGAATTGCCCTCGCCTTTAAAAGAAATAACTTGGAAAAACTGAGGGGCTGAATTCTCATTTAAGGGCACCTCTCCTTCTGGTCTCAGTTGAGTGTACAGTTTGTGAAGACTTCTGTAGCCCTTTCCAAGAATGAGACCCTGGGGAAATAGTCCCTTTCCACCAAAAGGAGCAGCAGTAACCTATATCACGTATAACCTGGGTCTCACGTCAAACACTTCAGCAATTACATACCTTGTTTTGCTGAAGCCAATCTATACACTTCATCCTGGCTCATAGACATTAATCAAAATGGAAGCATGCTATTAAGGGTCACACGTATTCATTTTTCAAGCTAATAAAGAAATAGAAAGCTGGCTGGTGGGTCAGTTTATAGGAGCCATATGTGCAAAGGGGAAATGAGAAGAGGAAACAGAAAGCTTTCAGACTCTAGTTGTACAAGACCTAGTGTAGGAACTGCATTACTGGAAGCTCAGGGCTCCTACTGGTGGGACATGAACACAGAGCAGGGTGCTTTCATGTACTATACAGCTTAGCAGCACTGGTCCCCAAAAGGTCAGTGCTAAAGTGGTTATTGGTTTTGTTTAAGTGTACATCATGGTATTGGAGCTGTCATTTCAGAAACATTTACAAATGAAGCCTTTTCTTTCATTAACTTGTTAATATTCTCTGGTGATTCATTCCATCAGATGCCACTTGCCAGTAGTCTTTTTGTGTGCTTTGTTTTGTTTGTGGCTGTAAAAATTTAATAAAGTGCCAGCTGCCTGTAGTAATCGATTCAGCCTTGCTATATTTGAAGCTAATGGTGCTGAAAAGCAAGGTTACTATAATTGATTCAGCTTGAGTTTCTTGTTTATACCTTCTCCATTGAGTCTTACAATGTGTGCATACAGTAGGGCTGCCAGAAAATTCTATTCTTTATCTCTCTCGTACAAATGTAGTTCATTCTCATACACAGAGAGGCAAGTTATGTGCAGCTGCCGCTCATTAAATTCAGCATGAGTTACTGTGTAAGTCACCTGGGAGGAAAGCAATGTTGAAGTTGAGCTAAGGTTTTGCCATGCTAGGGAACTGTTTTGCATCAAAATCTTCTACAGCCACTGAAGTGTATGTGAGGTTCATATCAAACCAGCCCTGAAGAATGAAAGATATTTTAAACAAATGCATGGTTTTCATTACCCCTCCCTTCTTCAACAGACTTTGACTATACCGGGGGGGGGGGGGTGCCTTTGAAAACAGCCCATGTGCTCCATTCCATAATGTGTGGTACAACTTATCTAATGTCCTGCCATCATTTGTGTTTCTCCGTATCCAGGAATGGAAACACTTCACATAATAAGGCAAAAGGAGATAAGCCGAATTGCAGTCCATGGAGGGAATGAGAGTGGAGGGTTTTTGTGTTTTGAAAGTGCCAGTTCCATCTTAGACTGCCAGGTTATTTAAAGCTGCTTAACAGACAAGAGGAATCACAAAAGGTAGGACAGAGCGGGACAGGCAGTCTGCCTGCAGTGTGGCCTCGGATGCAGCAGAAGAGGCCCCTGGAGGAATAGAAGCCGCGGCCATCTCTGTTGATCCACTCTCCCCTGCAGTTCCCTGAGCCCCCTAAGATCTGCTTCAGAGGTTTGGGAGACCCTCTGGGCCAGTGAGGACATTGAACTGGGGCCTGTCAAAGAAGCTGAGAATCCGCAGAGATCACTTCACCCTGTTTCCATCGGTGGCAGCATTCTGAGCAGAGGTCTACTCAGGGGCTGCAATTCAGTCACAAATGCCATATCAGGGTGATACTTAGCAGGCTTTATCCAAAATAGTTCCAAAGTCTGGTGCTTCCATCAGTCTACATAGCTCGGATGATTGAGGAATCAGGCAAGAGACAGAGTTATATAAGGCTCCGTGGGTTCTTATGGCTCTGAGGCCATCTGATTCTGCTGGGCACAAAAGCAGCAGTATATTCCCTGATCAGCTGTGACAGCATCACTCAGCAGAGATTAGACCAGCAGCTCCACCCACCTGCACACTGCCTAGTGATGAGGGAGAGAAGGCCTTTGAGCCTCCCTGCCCTGCAGTTGCACGGTCCCTCCAGAATTACAAAATAATTCCTCCTCCTACTCTCCAACCCATTTCTTTCACCTGTCACTCATTTGCTCACTGTAGCTTGGTACAGCACAGGTGTTTTAAGTCATGCACACTGCTGCCTTTTCAAACCATGTTGGGCTCTATATATTGATTTGGGCTGAAGACAGTTAGGGAGGGTTCTGTTGCTCATATCTTTAAAATATTATCACATGCAGATCATATGATGATGTCTTTTTTGCTCCTTCGTACTTGTTCACCTGACCAGACACTCCTGCTGCCTCCTTTTCCTCCAGTTGGAAAGCAAAATGTGGCTTGGCTTACCAGCATGAGGAAGTAGAGTGCCTGCAGCCTTCAGCCACAACACATTTTATTTAGAGGACTCTTGTGATGTTCTGAAAGTCATGTTAATATTTTGGAAAGGGAATCCAAAATATTCCCTTTCCAGTAACTACCAGTGGATAAATTGAACTTTGTAGTTAACCACTAAATTATTGACTAGGAAAGTACACATATACAAACTTACAAAGACTGTCACAAAGAGTTTTCATGTAAGACAGGAAAGTTTGCATGGGTGTCAGTGGAATTACTTAGGATTTAAAGAACGCTCAAAACTGCTGTCCATCAATATTTAGTACCTGGACAATAGGCTGAACAGGAAGTGGTGACTGTCAAGGGTGTGCTTCTCTTCCTCTTAAGCAGACCCAGACAATAGCCTTCTAACCAAAAGCTTTCTAAGCCAATACATTAAGCCATTCATACTGGCTTTATGTGCAAATGCATGATCATTAGTGCCTTAAGTAGCCTCCCTAAGAGGCCAAGATTTACGGAAGGAAGGAGCCACAACTAGAGTCCTGTCATGAATCAATTGGATTCCCTGGCCTGGGATCCCCAGACTTTGGTCAAAGAACCACAGAATCATAGAATAGTAGGGTTGGAAGGGGCCATGAAGGCCATCAGGTCCACCCCTCTGCTGTTGCAGGTCACCATGTCACACCATCCCACTCAGATGGCTGTCCTGTTTCTTTCTGAATGTCTCTAATATGGGAGAGCCCACGGCCTCTTTAGGTTCCACTGTCATATTGCTCCCACTGTGAGGGAACTAGCCTGAATCTGGGTTTGGCATGGCCCTGAGTTTGAGTTCTTGGCAAGTGCACCCAGTGTTCGGCCAGCACTTGCCAGGATTGGAGCCCTACAAAAGCTGGGCAAGAAGCATCCTTCTTCTACTCCATGTGCAGCAGCTGTTGCTTGTGCTGCTGCATATGACATGGAAGAAGGTTGCTGGTTGCGTACCCTTCATTCTGTGAGCATTTGCAGGCTTCCTCTTGGTTTGGCTGCCTCTCCAAGCCAGGGCCAAGCATGAGAAGAAGCCTGCAACTGCTTGAGGGATGGATTTCACGGAGCTTCAAAGCATTCCTAGCCTTGGCTCACTGGAAGAGCATATCCTATACTGCTGAAGATCCCAGGGTCTATTCCCCTACATCTCCAGTTAAAAATATTAGGTGACGTATAATAGGAAAGGATCTCAGTTACATCCAGGAGTCCTGCTGCTGGGCAGAATAGACAATCTCGAGCAAGATGGACACATTCTGTGTTCCTATGATCAGAGTATTGAACCACTTTTTGGTCTGAGGGCCAAATTCCATTTTGGAGATGCTCTTGGGGGGCACTTTCCAGTTGTGAGTGGAACCAAAGTCATGGGGTCGGAGGCAGATGAGACAGGGCCAAATACATCAACATATTTCTGCTGATGGCCACTAACTAAGCCACAGGAGAGGTATTTCAGCCTTTCTAGAGAGGGAAAAACTGCACTAAAGCCAGGAAAACAGCAAACCATCAATGCTCATAGAAAAGTGGGTAGGGTAGGAAGAGAAGCCTCAGATTCTGTACACTAGGCACAAATTTTATTATTTATTTACTTTTCGATTTATATTTTTGTATAATGTTATTTATTTGTTGGAAGCCGCCCCGAGGCTTATGCGAATGGGGCAGCATAAAAGCACTCCAAAAATAAATAAATAAATAAATAAATATATCCTGCCTTTTTCCTACAAAGGGCTCAAGGCAACTTACATCATTCTCCTCCTCCATCTTATCCCCGCAACAGCAACCCTGTGAGGTAGGTTGGGCTGAGAGGCTGTGACGGGCCCAAAGTCACCCAGTTGGCTCCATGGCTGAGCGGGGACTAGAACCCACATCGTCTGAGTCCCAGTCCCATGCTCTTCACCACTACACCACACTGGCTCTCAAATGCTTTCATCCAGGATCCTCTTCGACCAACAGCAATTGAATTAAATAATGGGTGTTGATACTATCAATGATTCAAGCATATGAAGTCAGGGGAAAAGACAATCTTTTAAAAATGCTCAAATAGACTCATGTGTTCAATAGACTAAAACTACACATTGCTTGGGTTATAACTTTTTGTGGTCTCTGCAGCATTTCAATATGTTGGCAAACTAATTTTTTCAGCACAGAAACAGGAGAAAGATGCAACTGCAGCTCTTTCATCAATTACTGATTGATTTTCAAAAGTGAAGTCCATGCTACATACAATAATAAATCTCTAAGATTTGATGACCCACCGAGCAGTGTCAAAGGGTAGAATACCGCTGTCATTATTAATTCACTCTTACCAATCCTACATGAAATCAATGAAAAAGTGGAAGATTTAAAATAGCACCTTTATTCTTGTGCTATAGTCCTGAGGGTTGAAACAGACGTTTTCTTTTATTCTTCTAAAGGAAGTGCAGGGCTCCTAGTCTGGATCGTGATTATAACATGGGGTTGAAAGCTTTTGCTGGAGGCCCAACAGAGACTGAGGGGAAAGTACCTCCATTGAAAGTGCAGTGGAGGTACTTTCCATTTCTAACACAAAACACTGATCCATAAAACAAATGGATCACTAATTCACAACAGAAATTCCAGGCACAGGTCCGTGTGTGTGTGTGTGTGTGTGTGTGTGTGTGTGTGTGTGTAAGTTCTCACACTTCCACACTAAGGTCCCAATCCAGGCTGGGGCTCATGTACAACCTGGGTCAAAATCCGCTTAGAGCAACTGAACTAATGGCAATTTCTCTTGCAAGAGCAACATATGGTCAGAATGAGCCATCAATGGCATCAAATTCAGTGGAGCAGGTGAATAAGTGCCTTCCCAGTTCAGGCATAGGTGGGCTAAAATCCACTAGGAGGAAACGGTGAGTCTGCCCAGAGGGAAGCTGGACAACATGTGCCACCATACCAACAAGGCCTTAGCTAATATTTTTCTATTGGGAGCAGTAGATAGTTATGAAGGATTAGCATCTGGAAAGGAAAAGCTACATCCGGGAGATGAATACGCTATGCAACTTTTTTTGAATGTCAGCTATAGTCTACCTATACAGCACATTTGGATAATAGATTGGAAATGTTGATTTTAAAATTCACTTGCGGGTGATCTATGAATGGTTCATTGAAAGGAACAGTAACATTAATTAAATTTGACAGTTTTGGAGACATGTAAGCTGTCCTTGGATAAAACAGCTGTCTCTCAGTCCTGGTTTTCTGGTTCTATTGCAAATACTTTGTTTCTGGCACAACCCTGTGCAAGTTCAGAGAGAAAAGGGGCCGGGGCTGGCTGGGAATTGTCATCTCTTTTTCAGTCTATCCTGTTTGAAAATTGCACCCTTAAAAACATCTTATTCATCAGTATCAGCCCTCTTTGAAAGATTTCCCTGGATTCCTACACTGTCATCCAAAGGATCTTGCAGCATAGCTTTGGCTGCTATCTCTTTTTCACAAAGAAAGTGAAAAAAGGTAACAAGGGACTTGGTTGACAAATGTACCTAAAATCCCCTGCCTTGCAAACCATTTTCTTCAAAGTTTAATCTGATGCTTAGAAGCTTGATTGATTCCTTCTCTAGTCTGATTTGGTTGCTCATTGATTATGAGCTATTCAGAGCTTTAGTTAGGTCTATACTGGAACATGTATGCACACTGCACAATTCTGCAGACAGACTGAAACAGAAATGGGTGCGGTTCATCACTACCTAGAAGACATGAATTTGAAAATCTTATGGAACTGTCAGGATATGGACGCTAATCAAGTGCTTGCACTTTGTCACCAATTAGTTCACATAGTGGTTACAAAACTGTGGCCCAAGTGGAGCCCAGGAATGAGCAAAGTGTATTACATCTGAATGGCTGCAGATCAGGCCCAGGCACTCAAGTGGACCAATTAATGTGCTGCAAAGTAAATTAGCAGTGGGCAGCCAACTTTTTTGGGCAAAGGTGGCACAAGTCAAGTTCAATGTGTGACTCAAGGCCTCCCCACAGCAGGTGTGGCACGAGGGACTGCACAAGAAAAAAGGCACACGTTTTCAAAGGACCCCGCCTCCTCAGGATACCCGTTTTTGTTATGAGGGGTATATACACAAAGAAGAGGAAGGCATTTGATTTCAGGAAAAAACACTCCCTCGGGGGAAGATGTGGGACAGAGGGCCCCCCAGCATTTTGGGGCACCCAAGGAAAGATTCAGAGCTCCGGCCCTAGTGAGCTTCCCTTTGCCGCTGCCTCTCACACATGCCTGACTTCAGCCTGCTGCCTCATTCTGCTTTGCTGGGAAGCCTGCAGCAGCAGCAGCAGCCATGGGAGAGGCAGGCAGTGGGCGGACTTGTTCTTTGTGCTGCGGAACAGGGATTCTGCCCTGTTTTCTCAGTTCCCTCGGCTGTGCATGGCACTCAGTCAGCTGGCTGAGGGTCGAGCGACTCTGCTGTCCTTGGAAGGAGCAGCTGGCAGTACAGAAATGGGGAGAAGGGTCCGTTTCTAGTGTGCTTCTTTTGGGTTGAAAATCACCCCCATTCACTCTCTCGTTCTCTCCTGCACACATTCACCCAGATTGTTCTTTACAGTGGGTGTTTTTAACCTCCCGCAGGCCAAGGGCTGAATGCCATTTCAGATGTGCTCCAGGACACCGCATTCCAGGGGTGGCTGGCCCAAAGGCAAACTGACTGGGCTCAAGATAGAACTGAAGGCTCTTACTAAGGATGCAGGTCTATGCCTGTTCAGTTAGAGAGCACAGGTGTAAGTCCCAGCATGCCCCAGCCACTCCTGTGGAATTCTGGACCCCTGTTGCAGAGGTAAACATGCTTCAAAGTGCTTTCGAGTGAAGCACCTGCCCATCTCTTGCATGCCACTTAGTTGCATGCCACTAAGACACTAGTAATGGGATGGTCTATAAAAGCTTGAAAGCAAGCAAGCGAGCAAGCAAGCAACTTACTCCTGAATGAAAGAGGCACGGAGTCTGCCCTAGAATTACAGGGTCATCTCTGTGCTGGAGGAACAAATGGCACAAGAGAGCCAGTGTGGTGCAGTGGTGAAGGGCATGGGACTGGGACTCAGATGATCCGGGTTCTAGTCCCCGCTCAGCCATGGAGCCAACAGGTGACTTTAGGCCAGTCACAGTCTCTCAGCCCAACCTACCTCACAGGGTTGTTGTGGGGATAAGATGGAGGAGGAGAGATGATGTAAGCTGCCTTGAGCCCTTTGTAGGAAAAAGGCAGGATATAAATCGAAAAATAAATAAATATTCCTTCAACTCAAACAGCCAGCATAAACCATTGCCAATCCCTCCAGTTGTTCTTTATTAAAAATGTCAGGCCAATCACTGCCCCTTGTGGCTCGGTAGCGTTTGCACCACCTGGCCCTTCCTTGGGTGCGCGTGCTGGATGGTATCCTGGCATGGGTTCCGTACCTCCGTGTGCTAGAAGAGATGGGAGAAACGGGACATGAGGCTGCTGCTTTCATCAGCAACCCCATGTATTTTGTAATGCCTCATTCTACTCTGAGCACTATCTAAGGGACAACTGTGCCACAGTGTCAGTTGTGTATTGAGCAACTGCATGACGTGTTTTTTAAAAAGTAAATTGAGGTGCAGGGACCATATCTGGATCAAGGCCACGGCACTGGAAGAAGCAGGGTGCCTAATGCTTTGCCTATCACCGTGGCCCCGATTCACTCCCCACCACAACACACACATCTGCTCTTTGCATGGGGAGAAGCTCCCATTGGAGCAAATGGGGGCTTCCCCCACTCCAGTGCAGGCAAAAGCCCCTGGACTCAAACTGGATTACAACTGCAGCAAGGAATAAAGAATTCTTAAAAGCTGTATCCTCACACCAGCATCCGAATCTAGATTGCTCCTCTGACCCAGCCATTTATTTTTAAAAAGTCATTTATGGACTCGCTAATGGTCTGAATAGCCTCTTATCCAGTCTGCCTCTGAAATGTTTGTGGTGCTATAACGCAGGGAGGAGTTTATATTTCATCTGTTGGTGCATTTTTGTTACTCGTCCAATAATTTTATCCCCTCGCTTTTTCTTAGAAGTGGCAGCTTTTTCCAGCTCCGTATGTTCTATCCAGATTGTTCAGATTACTCAATGCTGTATCCAGAATATTTGCTAAATCAAAGACGAAATGAATGAATGATCTTGCCAGTATAGGGTATAATTCACTGTGGTTGGCTTGCTGGTTAATGACATAGTACAGTGCGATTCAGCCGTTGGTCCAGCTTGCATGGCTTTACTAGTAAAGAATGTGAGATAAACTGCTGCTACAATCTCATGGGAATGTAATTTCTTTAGAATAGCTAAAATTCAGCATAAGGGTTGCAAATGCAGAGCGTAAGAACCTAACTAGACTAAATTAATGGGAACATTAAAAATGGCTACTAAATAAATCTGCTGCAAACTTTGCTTGTAGGAAAGCTGGCAGTGGACTGGAGAGACTGGAAATTACTATATCGTGCAGGATGGGGCTGAGGTTTCCCGGGGTCCATGAGGCACACCGACATGCATGTCCTTAATTCACTCCAGCACTGCATTGAGATGTGTGTCCTCTTTGCCTCAGGTTCCTTTCCCATGCTCCCCAATCCTTTCCCTCACTCTTCTCACTGCCGGGAGAACAGAATGCTCAAACTGGACAGTCCCAGGATGTTTTCTAAACCAAAGGATCCCATAGATTGCAGTGATGAGTCACAACTGTTCTATTTACATGGAAAAGAACACGGAGGCTAGAAGAACAGGACGTGACAGTATTTAATCTGTTAAGAATAATGAGTGGATTAAAGTATGAAATGTGAAAGGCCATCTGAGAGAATGGAAACTGATACATCCAGGCTGGCCTTTCCAAACAGCTGTAGTCTAATTTCAGCCACAAAATGCTGCACTTCTATACACACTGCTACAACAGTTCAGTGTTCTTTATGTATTGCCCTCATGCTGAGAAGGAAGTAGTTAGTATTCATTACTCTCCTGATTTGGGAAGCAAAAAATTAAGGCATCTGTTTTTGAAAGGAGCATTGCATGTATCGGTCTGTCCCAAAGGACAGAAGTAGTTCCTCTGAATTGTCCTCACTGTCCACTTTTCTCCAAGGCATGCTAAGAATTATGCTTCCATCTTCTACTGGGAATACAACACTTGCTGCAGCTGGTGATGTGTGAATCCTGCTATGGTGGGTGCCCTTCCGGTGATCATTCCAGCAAAGAACAACAAACTGCTAGAACAAATGCAGAACTGGCTGCTGTGGCCCTGCTGTGTGCGAGAAGATTGATAATAGGCTGCCTCTAGCCACTATAAGTGTGCTTTCAAGATCAATTATTATTGATCAAAACTTCATCTACCTGGAAGTTCATTGTATCCAATCATTTCTGAGCATTTTATAAAATAAAGGAAATGCTATTTGCATTCTAATTCAAAGTCTGATTCAAAGTGTAAACCTTGTATTTTAATATAATGACGGAATTAACTCACTGCATTTTAAATAGTCCATTAAAGCTGTGTCCAATTCATATTGCACTATTTTGATTTACTAGATCCAAGCATCTCTGAACCAATGAAGCACAGGGCAGCCTTCCCCACTCCAGATGTGGCAGAGGGGGAAATTGTAGTCCAACACATCTGGAGAGCACCAGATAGAGGAAGGCTGGCCTAGGGTCTGGCCACATGTGAGTAGCAACGTACATCTTGGTGGAAGTTCTACTCCAAATGTATTTGAAGGTGATGAATCCTCCTGACAGAGGCAAATGAGACCCTAATGTAACACTTGAAATGTCTTCCCTTCCTCCCATTTGGTTTCCAAAGCTCTATAGCTCAGGAAAGCTAGTTACCTGCATTTCCTTTGGTTTCGGGAGATTTACTCCTGTAGGGGCAATGGAGCTGTCAGATGATAAAAGTAGCAGCACAGAGAGGGGGAAAATCACAGCAGTTACTTGAAAGCATCATAAAATTATGTTCTGCAAGAGGTACTAAAATGCTCAGATGATTCTAATTTAGCATAAAGCCATTTACTTTCTGCTGAAGAGAGGCTTTTGCCTATTGGTCAATCTCCTATAAAACAAAAGGGATTAGAGTAGCGAAGAAGGGGTGCAGCTGGGCTGAAAACAGAGCAGGTGGAAATCATGCAGAGTAAACAGACCTTAGCGGGATAATTAACAGGGGCTATTTAATACTAATGTATTACACCTAAAGTGATTGGGGACACTTTAAAAGCTTGCTTTCCTCATATGAAAACAATGCAAGGAAAACAAAAACAAATTACAGGACTCATATATAGAATTACAAATTCAAATCAACAGGAAGTCACATCACACAAGAAGAAAGACACCTCAACACACATTATTTATAACTTGCAGATGTCATGCTGTAATCTACAGCCCCCGGTTTTAGTAGAAATGCTAACTCTACCGTGTTTGACCAGCTGTAGCAACCTCAAGATGGCCTTACTTATGCCAGATTCACATGATCAGGGATGGAAAAGAAACAACCATAGTTTAGTTTTCTGTTCTGCAAGTGCTGGTTGCATGTTGCTGAATCACCACAGTTTCGCTTGCTGACTGTAGGGATGCAGGGAAGTCGGGCCTATTGTGGACTGCTGTTGTGCTGCCAGTTCAATCATGGGAAATGGGCTAAGCTGGTTTTCTTTCCCCCATGATCATACATCTCTAAGATAGGTGCCAGTTTGCACATTAAAAATAGCCAAGGAACTTCATGTAAATGTATGTAATTTGTGCAAATAATACTGGCTGCAAAAATTGCAAGCTGGTAATGGCCAAGTTTTACCATTTATGCAAATTATGTTTGAACTACACAGTTTTCAGCTTCTAGTTTGTACAAGTAGTGCAAAATAGTACGATTTCTGCAAATTTCCCGGGTGTTTTTTAAAAATGGGCAAAGCATGGTCTTTGAGAAGGAAATCTAGGAGTTGATTTAACTTGCATGGTAGTGGGCCGGTGCCAGCAGAGGGCTAGCTGGAATTTGAGATGTTGTGTTGGGAAAATCCATCAGCTTTTCACCCCTTGACAAACACACAACAGATGTCGCTTGTTTTGTCACCTGAAGCTGATGAGGGTGGGTGGCAGATTGCATCCCACCCCAGAACATGAGTACAAGCAAAAGCTCTCAGGGTGGCTTTCAAACCAAACAGCTGTCCACTCTCCATCCGGTAACTTATTTTTCTTCCCTGATTGTACAAACCTGGTTACCGATTCTATGTAAGATATTTAATTGTAGTTTTTTCCCCTCACTTAACCAGGGTTAGGTATTATATCTGAGCTATGTTTATCTGAAAAGAAGGATATGAACATTTGGGGCTGGGTCCAAGTTTAGTCATACTTCAGTCATCTGGAATTTAGAATGTATTTTTAAAGCTTAAATCTCTATGAACTGCCCGAAGAACTTCAACTATTGGAAGGTAAGAAATGTAATAAGTGCATGAGTAAACACTTAAGGGTTGAACCACTGGAATAAATAGGACTTATGTTAGTCACAACTACCTCCTAACCATATATTCATTGTGCTCTGGCTCAGATTAGAGAAGTGCAGATGACTTTTCAAAACATCCTTTACAAAAGTTAAAGGTTATAAAGTAATGTTAAATTGGAACAGGTTTCAAATTATTCTATAGTCTACTTTTTTATGTCTGTTGGGGCTAAGCCAAAACTATTTGTTCTGGAGGAGGTGGCATTGGAAGGTTGAGTTGTCTATTTTTGTTTGGGGTTGGGAGGCTTGGAGTGGTTCCTAGGAGCTCTGTCGTTTACACACTTTTATATCTCAATGTTTGCCAACTCATTTACGTTGTCCTTTCTTGCTCTCACTGTCAATCAACTGTACTTGACACTCTCATGTAGTCAAATTTGATCTGCTACCAAGTGTTACCTATGACAGTTCCTTCATTATGTGATCTTAAATTAGTCAAAGCTACCAAGATGACACATTCTGGGAGGATAAGGCATTTCAGCAGTATGGAGAGAATTTCACTGAAAAGACACCAACCAGAGAATAACAACACCATGCTTTTTTTAAAAAATGTGCATATGTGCAGTTTTCCCAGAAATATTACAGTCCCACAGAAATGGTTATTTTTGACCCGAAAACTGAAACTGGTGAATGTTTGGCACAGGTGTTGGGGCAGCCCACTATAGCTGGGGCCCTGGGTCTCTGGGAAGCCACCTGTTCTACCATCCTGTACTTCCTGAAATAAAGGTGCTGATGATCTCCACTACATCTAATCCTCCTGGATCAGCTGGCTTTTTGCCCACGTGTGCTTCAGCTCTTGCTGTCCCCACTTGAATCTTTCTCCTGGAGTTTTTTTTCCTGAAATCAAATGCCTTCCTCTCCCTTGCCCATACATCTTTTAACCGACAGATATGTGTTTAGGAAACACAATCCTGTAAACACACACAAACACACAGATTTAAGAGCACATATAAATTAGAGTGTGTTTTTGTCTACTTTTTTCCCTTTTGCTTGAGTCTCTCATCTCTTTGGTATCTTGCACCACTGCTGCTAATTTTTATTTTACCTCCAAGTTTATGCCCCCTGGGATCTGAAAGTTTCTCATCACCTGCTTCTAGTAGGTGCTCCCTCATCTGCTGCACATGACCTTACATTGACAGATGAGGAATGCTCTGGCAGCACTTGGTACCAAAAATATCTGGGGCTCAGGCCCACAGGATAAAATGTCACATACATTTGCATATGCAAATCAGTGTGTAATTAGAAGCAATTACTGTAATTTACATTTTACAGAAGAGAAACTAGTTAACTGTTTGCTTGCTTTCAGGACAAAATGGGGTGATGTCCCCAGCCGTGCTTGCTCAAACCTGCCCATGCTTTCCCTTTGTCTTTCAGGTGCAAATCCAGATATAGATGATGTGAGCAGCACAGAATTGTGTAGCAGCTGAAGCAGATGCCAATGAACTGCAAGCTGAATGTGGTAAGGTGGCAAGCAAGACTGCAGCAATGTGTTTTGGATTGGAACAACCCTGCTCTTAAGCAGCAAGCTTAAACACTGGAGAGTAAAAGGCCCAGGCCTCGGGGAGCTGCTCTCTGGCACCACCTGGTGCTGGGGCAGATGGACTCCCAGGGATTCGAAGCTCCAGATGAAAAATTTGGGACTTCAGCCTTGATGGGTTGCCCATATCACTGCTTCTAGAGGAAAGGTGATGGTAGCTCCCTGAGAGAAACCACCGTTAAATAATCCATTGTATGTGTGAAAGGCTCACCAGTAAAATGCAACATATATAAACGCTCCCCTGCACTGTGTTGATTTCCCTTCATTAACTACCCATGGGCAGGAGTGTAACCAACTATTCAGATACTCAGTCTGCTCTGTTTACCTTGTAGTAGAAGAGAAAGAATCCACAGAAGAGGCTGTACAAGTCGGCTGTAAGTAGAGAGAGGTTGACTGCCGTAGCGCTAGTTTTCTTAATGACCACAGGCATGAAGCTGTACAGGCCAAACATGCAGGCACTAAAGCCAACATAAAGCAATCCTGGGAGAAGAAAGAACCGAGAAAAAGAAGCAATTAGTATTGTCTTTTGCTACCTGCCCCAAAGGCACATTTTCTGCTGAGAAAACAGTAGGCACTCTGCAGTATCTAGAAGAGGATTAAGCCTCTTTGAGTTCCTTGGAATTGAGGCAATGTGTGAGGTGGCACCTGGGGCTCCCACATGAACTTGTGTAGACACAAGATGAGGATGGCTTTATTCTTCTCAGGCAGGGTCACTCGGTGGTGCAGCTGGGTCATTTAAGACCCTAGACTGAATGGCCTTACAGGTCCTCCTCCCTTCACCTAGCCATCTCTGTTCCATGCTTTACAACTGCTTTTACATCCCTGATACATTAGAGCAAACAAACAGGTTGCCCACCCTGCTAAAAAAGAGAAGGAATACTTTGAGCATGTGCAGTTCTACATTTTACACTCTCTTAAATCATACAGGAATGAACTGGAGTTTGCTTCTCCTTGCATTTCCTTGAAAATTAGCACCACTTTGTTGTGGAGAAGAATAATATACATTTAAAATAAAATAAAATAATAAAATAAGCATCTGTAAGCATGTACATCTCTAGCCAGGTGACTCCTGATAAAATGCCTTTACAAAAAGAAGGAAAGGACTGTGTGGCAAGCACTGATGCTGTGGCTCTTGGGAGGTTTATGCTGGCCC
This sequence comes from Varanus komodoensis, assembly GCF_004798865.1. Lineage (NCBI taxonomy): Eukaryota > Metazoa > Chordata > Lepidosauria > Squamata > Varanidae > Varanus > Varanus komodoensis. The sequence continues at coordinate 53,401,221 of NW_025335268.1, forward strand.
AGGAGTGGATGCTGAGCTGGTCTCTGGCTGTTTCAACTGCTGCATGCTGGGAGGTCATTTGGGCCCCACCTAGGCCGCACAGTCTTCAACCATTGTCCTGAAGGCCTTTGTTAGCCACTCTAGTGGGTCCATTGCTATTTCCATTCAAAGGCAGCAAGGTCACAATCTCCTCATTTCCTACTTCCAGGTTGACAGCACATACCTCATTGATAGATCTCATGTTTTGCATAGAGCCCATGACATCATCAGTAAATATAACCTCAGGAAGCCTGACTGGGAAAGACTTTCAGTCTCAGATGCTGGGGAGCTACAAGTCATCAAAGAAGAGAGCACTGGAGCAGAAAGATCAATGGCCTGGCTCAAGACAATGGAAGCTTATGCTCATGCATGTGCTTGGCCAAGGAAAAGGTACTGAAAAAGGCAATATAAGGACTCATTGTTTGGTGGCACTTTCAGCTATTGCAATAATATTGTATGGTTCGCATGTTAGAATATTCCATATCCTTAACAGTGTGTGTACCCTGGGGAGGCAACCAATAAAGTACCTCAGCTACAGTGACACATTTTACAAACTATAACTGAACACCTCTGGAAACCATTGGCATAATAGTAGACTCCAGCGTGATCAACACTTGTTTCCTATGTACAAGATTTAGCTCATGATCATTAGCCTCTTTTCATGAAGTTTTACCAAGCATGGATGGTTTTACTAAGAAATTTGGACACATGAAAGGGCATCTTTGTCGGGGTGGAGAGCATTTTGTTCCTCTTGAATGATGCATGCCTTTAGGGAAAAATGATCGAAAGCTGCATGCTCCTGGTGGGCAGGGCAGAGTGTAAGCGATATCCCATTCACACACAACCCATGCAAGAAATAAAGAGATTACTAAACTCCCCTCTCTGGGATCCTCACCTACTCTCTTCTTTATTTCTTTGTGTTGCCTAAGCTTGCACTCATTCATTATACAAATCCATGGTTTATCATGCTGTGAACATGCAGGAACATGTGCAGCAAACCTTAGGGTCACATGGTCTTCTCTTATTCTCCTCCCATGTGATTTGGAGGAGAAGGAGTTTGAGGCTCTCCATGACTCATTCTTGCTCATACATGTTTAGCGTCATGTGCAAACACAGCCACAGAGTTTTAGCAAGGCTTGCCAAAGCCATTTGGTTTTGCTAAAGATGTTCCTCACAAACAGTGCTTGCTAGGAGAGCTATTTTGTGAATTGTTGGAGATGCTGAGTCGCTGACTGAAAAACATGGTCTCTTACTGCTGTCAGCTTACCCAGTAAATTTTTAAATTTACAACACAAAATATTATATTCCCCCTTCTCCCTAAAAAGGGAAACAAGCCCCTGAAGGCTCCTAAAACTCTCCAAAGATTGAAGAACAAGTGCAACTATACTTCATATTGATTTGTTGTTTGGTTCTGGAGCCACACTGTAAAATTGCTAAGCCTTCTTGTGGCAAAACCTCCCGGCAGATGTGCATTGCTCTGTTAAGGTTTTGGTATAATTAGAGGAAATGATGAGTGAAAGTCCAAGGGGAGCAATGATTTGCTGTGCAGTTTATTAGGACTCCACTGCTCAGGGATTCCCTCTGTCACCAGTTGACTTGGAAAGCTTTTTAACTTGCTGCTTCTGATGTTCATTCCAAAAGTAGGTTAACGGGGAGTTGTTGATGCATTATCAACACACTGTCTCACTCCTTGCTAGAAGAGCCATTTGTGCTCAACATGCTGTTTTCATTATCCAGAATTCGGATCTTGTTCTTAGATTATTTTATCGTTATAAATGTCAAATGCCATTTTATTGCAGATGTTCTTGTACCGAAATGTTGATTCTTATAGAGAAAATTATTTACTCAGCAGAGCAATGCCCTTGCCTACAAATGAGTTTCTCAAACTGAAAAGGATATAGTTGACTTAGCTCAAAAGTAAAATTCTATACAAATGTCATTGTGTACAATATCTTTATTACTGGGGCAGGGAAGGCAGCATTGCTCATCTTCCAGCTTGTCTTTTAGAAAGCAGGGAGCCACTCTCACACATTTCCAGTAAAGGTTTTGAGCTACTGGGGCAACCAAACAGGCCTACTTTTCTTTGATAGTGATGGGGAAAATCTATGTTCAAATGAGATTTTTATGCTCATTCTTTATCAAAATTAAGAAGTGCATCCACTTTCTGTGAAGTAAGCTGAAGCTCAACACCATCCCTTTCCCCAGCAGAAACAGTGGCATAGGCCCTGACAGAGCCCTGCGTGAGTTATGCATCTCAACTCCTCACTTCCACAGGACTCTTTAATACAAGTGAGCAGCTGAAGTGCCCAAGGGAGAACTTCACTAACGCTTCTGTTAGTGTTCAGTAGTGCTGAGATGGAGTTAAAGAGCCCTTTGCCCGTTTCTCAGCTCGGGCAGGAAGAGGCAGTTTCCACCACCCCTTCAGCCTTCATTCAATTCCATATGGCCACCTATGAAGATAATATTGCAAGGCAGAGTTGTTTCACATATTGGACACTACTGTGTAAGGCTGTTACAAGGGTTGCCTATTCAACAGTAGCAGCACCCACCCTAAACACTGTTTTTTCTTTCAAGCATATACTTGAATGCACTGACTTGCACTCTTACCTATTTGCCAATCCCAGGGAACTTTTAACAACTCCTTGTGTTCCATTATGGCACTGTGGAGGGAAAGTAAAAGATAAAGTTTGATGATAGAAATGCAAATTATTTCCAGTTGCCTCCCTAAAGTAAGATAAATAGGTTTGTAACTGTAGACTTGGGAAAACTCTTGCATGGCTGTCAAATTTGTTTAATCAACTCTGTCTTTTATCTCTGTATCTGAAAGGTAATTGGCAGAGTAATAAGAATCACTAGCACACAGTTCTGAGCTGGTTTCATTAAATTGGACTATCTGCCTAAAGCGGCACACCCATATGCTATGCTGGCCTCTTTTATGTGTCTTAATATTTTTGAGAGCTCTCCAATGGAAATATTAATAATGTATTTATGCCACTTATATTTTGCATTAAGCTTCTCTGCAGCAAAGCCAAATCCAGATAAATCACAGTAAGAAGTGAGTGAGTGCACAGAAACAAATATCACAGAAGAGACAAATGTAATGTTAAGTATACATCAAAACTAAGGATTAATTAAGGCCAAGATTTCTCAGTATACATTATACTTTCATCAGTCATTAATACTAATGTACAGCTGTTACTATACATGCTTACTCAAAAGTAATTTCCAATTAATTCAACTGAGGTTGAATGGAGAAGCTCTCCAAACTGGGAGAATGGGCACCAAAATGGCAGATACAGATCACTGTAAGCATAAAGTGATACAGTTCTGGGGCAAAAACAAAAAACAGAGAAGCCCACCTTCACAGCTGTGCTGATCAAGTCTGAGCAGGCAGTGGGTGACCAGGATAAGGTTCTTGGATAGTTTGATGAAAGTACAGACCCAGTGAAAAAGCCAAGTTTCATACTGGAGATCATTAGGAGCAGAAATGAAAATAAAGCTTCCGGTATCATGAAGCCCTCACAGAAATTTGGGGTGTGATCACACTTACTGTGTGCCTTTCTGACTCACATCTTGAAGGGACTACTGCAAAGCTAGAGAGGAAAAGGCCAGTCCAAACAACTGAAGGGCAAGAGTACTGTTCAACTGTTCTATGAGAATATATTGCAAGGTTTGGGGCTATTTAGTTCAGAAAGAAAACATGGGAAAGTTTGTGGGGACATGATAGCAGTGTACAAAAATATGCATGGTATGGCAAAAGCAGAAAGGGAGTTTTACTTTCACAAGGCAAACATTTTGAACCATCCAATGGAGCTGATTGGTGGGAGATTCAGGACAAAGAAAAGAAGTACTTCTTCACACAAGGCTTAATCAAACTATGGAATTTGTTACCAAAAGATGTAGTGTTGGCTGCCAATGCAGATAGCTATGAAGGGGAATTCATCTCATGCATAGAGCAGAGGGATATCAATGGCTACTAGTCCAGATGGCAGCATACTTCCTCCAACACGGGAGAAAGTATTCCTCTCTGTGAGATCTACTGGGGAACATGAGTGGGAGGGTGCCATTGTGCTCAGGTCCTTGGGGACTTTCCAGTCATCTGGCTGGCCAGTGTGGGAGCAAAACTCTGGACACAATCACCTTCGGTCTGATCCAACACTGCAATCACTCAATGGATTCTCAGCAACACTTCTAATATATTCCAGTTGCCTTGCAAAAATTACTTCTAGGCCATGTGCAATTGGTAGACCAATATATAGACAGTTACTCGCTTGGGTCAAGTAAGTGCTGCCTTCAGGCATCTTTGTAGATTTACCTTGAGTTGTTACTTAGCATTGTGACAACCCTACCTTTTTTTTCCTTTCTAAAGGTTTCCACCATCACAACCTTGAACCTCCTGTTTCTAATCTCAGTCTCAGCTTTTAATCTTCAAAACAGGAGGAGGAGGAGGAGGAGAAGGGAGATCTGCTATGAGGATTACTGAGTAATCACCATTACTGTGATGATACAGGTTTGATGCAGACTCCAAGTCCTCTTCAAAGATTATCCTTCAGTGAATCCATGAAGAGGGAAGTTGCCCAGGGGCCTTGCCCCCATCATCCACCTGCCCCCAGTTCTACTCCCCACTTCCACACAGTGCTTGACAGGTCTAAATGGGGAGTTCATGCACACAGAACTGTAAGTATAAATGCAGGTGCTTCTCTCAGAGTTCAGCACAGAGGTCAGGGGGCCGAGCGGTGGACAGAGTGACAGTGGGGACAGAACTAGCTTCACAGTCTTGCTGCCCCTCCATGTGTTCACTCAAGGAGACTCCAGTGTGAAAGTATACAGGTGAACCCAGAGGATTTAATTCTCTTTTCCACATCGGAACATTTTACAGCCTCGTATATAATGCTGTGTTTGGGCTTTAAATATTTAAACATTTTAACTGATAAGATCTCATATTAATTGTGATGCATTTTAATTTTGATTTGTGATTAGATAAGGAAATCAGTATATTGATGGAATAAATACATATAAATATATTATTGTTGGTAATAATAATTATTCTTGTGCCAATTTTGCAAGACTTCAACTATCTCCAACAATAGTGGAAGAGATTTTGGGCCAATTCTCATATTATCTCTTTTGTGTTAATTTAGTTTAGCAGCAAAAATCCACCTTTGTTTTCCTCCAGATACTAGGAGAAAAGAGGCGAACAGATGTATGTCTCATACATATTTAAACACACAGGATAATCTCATCATTTTGTGCAAAGCATTAGATTAACATCAGCAACAAATATATAATAATTTTCTCCTGATTGTTTGGATGAAGCTACCAAAAAAGAAGATTAGGATAAAGGAAATGAAATCCGCTGGATTACCAAAACATGTCATCTCACTCACGCTAGACTTTGCAACAACAAAAGTTTGTTTTCCAATCCGTTGTCACTATGTAGGAGAGTCTCAGTAGGGGGACTAAACTAGATTTAATTTGATTCTAATTCCTGATGGAAGTGAAGAAAATCAGAACAGCAACAAATTTAGCAACAAGTGATGGCTTGCACATTTTAATTATAAATTCCCTTATCAGTCAAATGTTCACAGCTGTAATTGTGCATTCATTCTTTAAAATCCTTGCCACTGGCACAGGGAATTCTTATGCCACAACAAGTCAAATAATAGCTTTTACACATGGGTTTTGGCGACACCCCAAATATTGCAGCAATATTTAAAGGAAACCAGTTAAAAATCTACCTCTCCTATGAATCTCTTTAATAATTATACTTTAGCTACAAACACGGCCCTGTTTATAGTGTCAGACATTTAAAATCATGACTAAACCCAGATTTGGGCAGTGACCTTCTCTCTTTTCCTCCTGCTGTTTATATTGTGAGTATGTATTATGCAGCATGATTGCATCCACTATCACAGAAAAAGTATTGACAGGCTCCGGGAAGCTCCGTGTCCTACAGAACAACAGGTCTTCTGGGGGAGGAACCGGGGAGAGGAATTAAAATAATTCAATGGGGACTGAGCAAGCTGTTCAGGAAATAACTATGGAAACTGCTCCCCAGAAAGGTCTGCCTGGAGCTGGCCTTATACTCTTTCTGGCGCCAGATAAAGACCTTCTTATTCGACCATTATTTTAATAACCAACACTTTTAGATGTTTTAGGATTTTTCCCTTCACAGTGGCACTGTCTATTTTTCCCCCTCCTTTTCTTAAGTTGTGATTTGTTTTAATAATTGATGTTTTATATTCTACTTTTATATTTTATTTTGTACTTTTATATTTTGTAAGCTGTCCTGAGTGCTTGGCGATAGGACGGGATACAAATGCCTGGGATAAATAAATAAATAACCGGAAAACCGGGTGAGGCGAATGAATGGAATGGAACACGGTGGAGGAGGATGTGGCTGGCTGGCTGGCTGGAACAATGAACAGGGGCATTCTCTATTGTAACGTCTTGTTTCATGGCCTACTTATTTTACCAAAACAGGATGGTTGGAATGTATGGATCTGTCACATGCACTTAAATCCTTTGAAGAGATTAATCAGTATAGAGTGTTTGTTGCACAATTCTGGATGACTTTACAGCTCATCAGATGGTAGCGTATGGTAGCTTAATATGTGAGATGCAGTCCTGTAGATATATATGGCTTGCTCTCAATATTAACCTGTATTTATATTGCAAAGAATGTTTTCCAGGTTTATTGATCCAAACATTCCCATCCCCGGGAAAGGACAGCCCCAGGGAACACATATCTCACCCATTTTGAAACAATTTCACTGGCTGCTAGTCTATTTCCAAGCACATTTCAAAATCAATCATAGAATCATACAGTTGAAAGGTGCCCAGAAGGCCACTGGGTCCAACCCTCTGCTCAGTGAAGGACTCAAGTCTCCCATCCAGATTCTAACCATGGCTGATCCTGCTTAGCTTTCAAGATTAGGCACTCCAAGCTACATAGAAGCATATAAATGGCAATGCCAACAGCCACCTTCCACAAGTACCCTTACCCAACTCCAAAGTGATAATTGCAGCATGGGATCTTTGGGTAACACTGTGCCTGCAGATTCCCCTCTTGGTACCCACCATGCTTCCTGCCCCTCCTGATTTCAGTTTTATTTAAGATGGGTTCTTTTTTAAAATTACTGCTTTAACTAGGATGCTGTCATTCTACAAAGCAAAGCACTATCTTTATTTGGGTTCAAAAGAATATCTTTATGTTTTGCAGCTAGGGATTGTTCTTTGCCTTGTATTTAGCTTCTTGGGCAAGTTACTTTTATTTTAGTGTTACTGGGTACTTTCTGGTAGATCACTGTTTTGTAACCAGCCATGCCGACTATAGACGGCATATTGTGAGAGTGCCCACAACACAGTCAAAATTCCAAATGCGCGCATGACTCAATGACATTGGGAACTCAAGGTGTACAACCTGCACATGTGGAGGAATGCCTGCGCCCCACACATCCCTGCCTGTGCAGTACAAAAATGACTGGAGGCTCTTCTCCTGGGCGATGGACAGTCAGAGGAGGCTTTTCAATTCTTTAACATTTCTTAAATGTTCTCTCTGGGATGCCTTCTTGCACAGCTTTTTGGGGCCTGACTGGGGAAAGAACCTCCAGCTTCCCGGGGTTTAAAAATATTAATAGTGTCTTCTTTTATCTCATGGCAGTACTTTTATGGGTCTTATCAACACTGCAGTTTTAATTTCATGGGTGCTATTGATTTCTGGTTTTAGTTAATCGTTCTAATTCTTGTTAGACGTTATCAAAAAGGTGCTAAGGCAAATGTTAAACAAATCTGCATACAGAAGACAAGCATGTCAAGGGGACAGTGCCCTATCGTCTCCCTGGCAGGTTGGCTTTATCCATGGGGGGTGTCCTCCTGAATGAGAAGCATTCAGCAGTCTAGCCCGACTTAATGGGCATAGGTAATTGACAACTATACTGTGCCGCTGCTTCTGCATCTCTGAATCAGTTCGGGTTCTGGAAGGAAAGTGCCCTTCTCTGCTCCTTGGTGTATTTTGCTTTCTGAGACCCAGGTGTTATTTTATGCACCACAGAAATGTTATTTCTCTGGGCTGACAGGGAGAGCACAACATGAAGTCACCCCTGAGGCTGCACATGTACAGTATTGCAGTCTTTGGGCCAATGGAGGTTTTGCAAAGCACTGATTTAGAACACGACTGAAATCCATTACACTGAAATATTAACACCAGCATCGACTTGAGAGAGAGAGAAACATGGGCAATAAAGCATCACAATGTACACAAAGGCTGTAAAGTTAATAAAAGAACTAATGCTGCAAATACAAAGTTAAGAAACAAGCTTCTGTCTGGCAGATTCAACTCTAATACTCTGCAAAGGCTTTCAAAGTCAGCATGTGTATTTTAGAATATTATTTAGTTAGCCTTTTTTTTCTAATGACCAAACTAGATGTTTCATGCAGTCACCTGCCTATTTTCTCATCGGTGGGGGTGGAGCAAAGTGATTCTGAACAGCAGTCATCAGGTGCATCTGACTGACTCTCTCAAAAACATGGAAACTATCAAAGAATGTTGCACACATGAAGGTCAGTGGGATGTACTGGCTGGAATGTCAGACTAAGAGTTTGGAAGTCTCGGTTCAAATCCACTCAGCCATGAAGCTTACAGGGTTGCTTATAGCCTGTCATTATCTCATCTACTTTATTTCACGAGGTTTTGGTGAGGATAAAATGGAGGGAGACACAATGAATGCCGCTCTGGGCTCATTGAAGGAAGGCCAGAATAGGAATGAATGAATGAATGAATGAATGAATGAATGAATGAATGGGGTTCTTTGACCTTCAGCTCTTGCAGCAGAGTGTGGTAACACAGTTTACAACTCTTTGGCAGCTACAGAGCTAACAACCTTCTTTTCTACCAGCAGACATTTTATTTGAAATGAAAAAGTGGAAGTGTTGAATTGGATGCAATCAGGACATGTCCAGTGAAATGGTGGGAGCAGCTGGCCATTGGAGATGGCTGGTTTTGTTGCAGTCGAAGCAGGCAGCTGCCCTTCTTTACTTACAGCTGAATTCCACTGAAGAAGGAGCCAAAGAGTCCAATCATGCCCAGGAACTCCACCCTACTCAGGTTTCGTACGATATACTCTTCGCAAACGTTGGAGATACCATAAAGTGTGGCCCCACCTAGTACTAGAAGATCTCCTATAAGTTTATTTTCTCCTGGAACAAGAAGATGAATAAAATCACATGACAACTTACTACCTGAAGCTCTGTTTCATCCCTTCAGAAACTCTTGCATGGGTAGTAGAAGATGGGGCTTTCCTATAATCTAAAACACAGTGCCAGGATCCTCAGAAGGGCAGTTTCCCGTCCCTTCTTTCCCCCTGCAAATGGGCATGGCCTGGAGGAGTCTCTCCAGAAGTTTAGGCGCCCTCCTTGGCACAAGGGCTGAAGGTGCAAGAGCTGCCGGGAGATGGGAAGAACTTATTTCAAAGTCACATATGTACATGTGGAGCTTTCACTGCAAACAGACTAACATGGTTTCCCCTCTAGAAACTGGCATACTTTTAAGAGCTCCAATACCTCATTTGGCCAGGTTTCCTCTCCCTGCACATGCCTCATTTCCTCTGTTGCTGATGCTTATAGGTGCCATTGCTTATGTAGACACAATGGCATCACCCAGGCTCTGGTGCACTCCAAGCTTTGCACAAGTATAAAAAAACTTTAGGAAAAAGTATGAGTAGGAAAAGCACTCTCAAATCCACCTAATTAAGACTGAGCCAGTGGCCATCACATGGTGACTGACTGTTGAGAGAAACAAGCAGAAGGGGAATGGAGCAGAGTAGGTGGGATCCAAGCAGCACACTGCAACATTTTGCTGTAGAAAACACGTACGACACAATACAAATAGAGACTCCTTGTTTTGGATATCTTATTAGCAACCCCCCCTTTCCAAATCACTTCTGCAGCACAGGAAACTCTATTCCTTTTCTTAAGCCTTTTGCATTCACTGGGGGGTCATTTTCTAAATTTTCCCAATCACTGGAAAACAGCATGAGGCACAACACTTTCTCCTGCATGGAGAAGGATATGCAAGTACTCACCCGCTCCTTGCTGTCTTCCGACAAGGACATCTGCTCCTGCCATGCAGCCCATGCCCAGAATGCAGACCACGATGCCAATGAAGTGCACTGCTTTGTACCGCACCAGGAGGAAGAACCAAGAAAGTAATATCACGACTGGAATCACAAAACAATCTAGGAGCTGTAAGAAAAGGAGAAGATCAGTAGTATAAAACCACACAGGTGCATATTTCTCCTAATGGTGGTATATATAGAGCCAGAACAACGACAACAAAAGCTCTAAAACTACCAGCATTCCCCTGCCAGCAGGGAGTTGTAGATTTCTTTCCTATCTAAACATGCATACCACTATGCCTTTACCAAGTATTATCACATTTCAAGTCTGATTATTTCAGTAGCTGAAGAGCTAGCAGATAAAATGGGTTTGTAGAAATCAGGGAACAGCATAATGAAAGAACTAGAAAAGATCATCAAGTGTTGACGTTGCACTGGAGACCAAGGCCAAGATCACCCACACTATTGTATTTCCAGTCACTATGGATGGGTGTGTATGCTGAACAGTGAAGAATGCTGACAGGAAGAAAATGGCTCTGTTCAAGTTTTGTGAATATCTTGGACTAACAGAAAGCTGAACAAGTGGATCCTAGATCAAGTTAAGCCAGAACTTTCCCTGAAAGCAAATATGATAAAACTGAAGCTGTTGTACTTGGGGCACATCACATTATGAGAAGGCAAGACTCACTGGAGGAGACAAACATGTTAGGAAAAGGTGAAGGCAGAAGAAGAAAAGGAAAGCCAAATATGAGATGGATTGACTCCATAAAGGAAGCCACGACCTTGAGTTTCCAAGAGTTGAGCAGAGCTGCAAAGGACAGGACATTTGGAAGAACATTCATTCATAGGCTTGCCATAAGTTGGAGGTGACTCGAAGGCACATAACAACCACAAATGTGTCTCTTGTGTGTACTTTCACATGTGCAGCAGAGGCCAAATTCCAGCAGATAAGGTGTTCCCATGCGATGGGGCGAGGTGTTACACCTGGCAACTTTTATGCACAATCTCCCAGGTACACTGAACTGTGTATGTGTAGTGAAGTTCTCTGTAACAATCATGAGCATGGAGAAAAAGATGATGATAAGTATGAGTTTTAAAGTCTTGTTTTCCCTATATTTTTATCCTGAATGATGCACAGAATGAGAATTATGGTTACTTAGTTGAAAAGTTTCCACAGTTAAAAAATAATAAAAAATGAACCTTCATAGAGAATCAAAAATTTTCTCTGTAGCCCTCCTATATCAATAGTTCTTAGGAACAGCTTTGGTGAAATATGTTTCCTAAACAGAGATATCAAGATCACCCCAATACTTTGCTTATTTTTTCATGATGAACCAAATATGATATATAAATTGTTCATAGGATTACTCTGAAAGGATTTATAATAGATTTTTTCCCTTTTTCTGACCATAAAGATAGTAACATTGAATTTAAGGCATAGACTGTACCACACTCTCCCTAGGTAAACACCTAGTGGCACTTGACTGTACACTGCATAAGCCAGATCTTACCAATACATATTCCTTCCTGTCACTAAGTATCCCACAGAGTGTTTAACTGCGACATATGCCACCAGGCCCAACCAGTCTTACTTATCCAGTAAGTCGTAACCTATGCAAAAAGTGAGCCCTTTTGCCATGAAGCTAACCCACCTCATACCTAGATGTCCCAATGAACCCAAAATCAAAACAACCTGTGGATGACAGGCAATAGATGCTCACTCCATGTAGAGTAGCATTAAAATGCTCATTTGGATGATTTGGATTGCCTGTCCCTTTAGTACATGGAGTATCTTGCTGTTTTAAAAATAGTGTCTTGGACTGACATATATGCTAAGGTTCTGGTATGCTTTTGGAATTAGTTATTTTGAAGTGAAGTAAAGTATGCAACAAATTAATAAATGTCCATAATACATTCATCGGTCTACTCTTTTGTGCTGTAGAATGGGGTAGGCAGAATGTTGATTGCCACAACTTCTGGATGTAGGAGCGCCTACCAGCCTGGGCAATGGTGAAGAATTCTGGGAGTTGAAGTCTAAATCATCTTGCTATCTCCTTTGTGCCTACCACTGCTGCAGGCTTGTGAGGGTGCTCCAAAGAGACTAAGTTAACACAAAAGGCAAGAAAGAAGTACATCAGGACAAACAGAGGGGAGGAGAGGAGAGGCGAGGAGAACAAGGATCCAGATTAGTGAAGGTAAAGTTGACACAGAACAAAAGGTCCCTTTTGCAGGGCAAGGCCGCTCTCCCAAAGATTAAACTGCCAATTAATGCAACTCATGCCATGCCAAGACCAAGTCCATGACAGAAAGGTGAAGAAGCAAACTGCTCTTGCTATGAGACAGCCTATCCTAGTTCACTAGCCAATTTGACTCATGGACCCCATCCAGACTTGAGTCGAAGGTGACCACTGCAAAGTATCCAAAACCCACTAATTGAGCCAACCTGAAGGAAATGTTATTGGATTCAAATTCACCTGGAATTATCAGACACCCCAAAAGTACTGTATTTTTCACTCTATAAGATGCACCTGACCATAAGACACACCTAGTTTTTAGAGGAGGGATCCATGGAAAGCTTTCTGATAATCACAGGCACATTCCCCATCACTTCCCCATGGGCTTCATCAAAAGACAGGTTGCCATTTGAAAACACACACCGACCTGTGATTAAGAGCTCTCACCTGCGCCGGAGGAGGGGGGCGGAGCAGGGTGTGCCGAGCGTGTGCTGGCCAGGTGTGGTGCAGCCAGGCTGGCAGCATGCTGGGGGTGGTCTTCCGGGTGGCACGGCGGCAGGTCTTCCCGGGCGGTGGGGGTGAGCAGTCCGTCTCTCCGTGCAGCCGGCAGGTTAAAGCCCACGGCTCCTCCTCCTCCGCACCTTTCCCCCTGAGCGGCGGGGGGGGGGGCGCGGAGCAGGGCGTGCTGAGCGCTTGCCGGCCAGGTGGTGCCATGTGGTGCAGGCGGCCGGCAGCGTCCCAGGCGTCGGGCACACACACATTCACTCTATAAGACGCACAGACATTTCCCCTTACTTTTGAGGGGGGAAAAGTGCATCTTATAGAGCGAAAAATACGGTACTCCTGTTAAGAGAGCAGTGCCACGTGCTTCAGTGAGACTTTGCTGCGGAATAAGGACCATGGATAGAGATGTCAGTGGGAGACAGGCAGTGTATGTACACAGCAGGAAATGGGCTTCTCCCACCCACACCTCAGACGGTACATTACTTAGCTAGGAGCTGCTCCAACCCAATCCCTTTTCTAAACACTTCCCTCCCTGACTAAAAGCCCAGAGTCACAATTGCAAAATGGTTAAGATCACAAACTGTAAAGTGAGCTATGAATTCTTTCAAGTCAATATTCCACAGACTCAGTCTTCTGTTCTTAGGATGGGGGAAAATAATGCCGCTTACTTTATGGGCTTGATATAACAATGACTGAAATAATGACTGTGCATGTGATTGAGGATTTAACATTTTTATATAGATAATTTCATATTGCTCAGTATAACAGAAAATATACCTGAATGCTTATCTGAAAGAAGGCTCAGGTCAAAATGTACTAGGGGGAATAATACTGAACCCTGGAATTGAGTTTATTTCTATAGGGAAGGAGAAATAATTTATACACAGGCAAGACCTTTCCCTCTCCATTTAAGCCATAAGCCATTGAACTCTGTGAAACAATGTTAGTTTCTGACAGAATACCAATTATGGAGAGCACCACCATGGAGTGAATGGATGTCGCATTTTGAATCAGAAAAATAGCACTGGCTACGCTGAGGAGGTGTGAGCTTATACACTTCCCAGCAACACGGGGAGAAGACGAGAATCATTAGTATAGGAGCTCTGGGCTGCTAGAAGCTTCTGGGTTCAGAAGAGCTTTTATTCAAAAAGGCACCGCTATGCCTCTCTGAGGCAAAAAAGGCCTCAAGCACCTCACACTGTGCTGTTCTTGGGATCTGAGGGAAAGCAAACAGAAGTGGGGCAGATATCTGGCATTATTTGTACACCTTTTTAAAAAAGCTTTAAAAGTTGTAAGATAGAAAATGTGAAGCACCATAAGAGAACTATATTTTTTCTAGGATGGGCCACAGTATGTGGGAAATTATGCTTTTGTTGAGGAATTATGAGAATTCCATAGTTCAAAAGAATCCTTGGCTTTACAGTTTAAGCCTCAAGTGATATAGATAAAAGTATTGATGCTGAAGGAACAAAACTGATTTATTTTATATGAAGTGAAGAGAAAGAAAAATATATTGATGGCACATAAGCTTTTGGTGAAGTATGGAGGAGGATAAAATTGTATGGGAGTGAGAATATACATTTTGCACTGGTCATATAGAAGTATTGTAGCAGGCATGGAAATGCAGCAATTGCATCCCATTTTGGTTTGCCAAAATGATGAATCTGAAAGTTGTTGTGAATAGTCATAAGAAAAGGCATGGCTGTAGATGCTACATGGAAAAAGAGAGCTGCCCTCTTTGGCAAGGGGGCTGCAAGTGAGTGCAGCAGGATATGGACTGCCACCCCTGCCACAGACCCGCTTTGGTGCTGGTCACATGAGCCAGGGAGCAGGCAGGCTGAAGGGAAAGCCATTAGGGCCCATCATCCTCTGCAGGACTACCATCCTATCCTACCACCTCCACTGTGCCATCGGTGTTTCTCTGCCTGTGTTGAAAATGATGCCGAGGGTCAGTGGAACAGACTCATATTCTGACATGCCCTCCATTTTTTGAGCTTTACAGGCAGCATGAAACCACCGTTTCCTAGAAATCTCTACAGTGTTAAAACAGCACACCAGTCTGTGAAACTTACAATCGTGTGGATGTGCCCATCTCCAGATTAGGAAGGCTGCTGAAAGGGAGGTCTAAATGACATTCTTATTAAATGTGTAGCATGCAGCTGATTCTCGCTTTCTTTTTTTACCTCAAAGAAAGTGTGCAGAAGGGTAGGGGAGGATTAAACTTTTCCAATGGGCCACTTTTTCCTGCTATTTTCACCCCTCCCATATACATATAGGAAATAAAAGGGAAAAATACATTGGCACCAATGGAGATTTTTTTAAGTCCCTGCCATGGGCAGGGGAGAAGACAGTAGCTTGGTGGGAAGTTAGATTTGCCCTTCCTGTGCTTATAGGTCCTGATATAGATGAAGACCCTACAGGATTACTGGGGGTAAAAAAAAGAAAGCAAGGATTGGCTGCATGCTATATGTTAAAAACAGTGCATAGTGTAGCATCGGTGTGAAATTTAAGGTGCACCTTTTACCTACTAGGAAGGGCCAAATATTTTATTTAGTGTAAAGAGATGAATTGGGTCAAGTGAAGAGGAGAACCAGCAGCCAGATCTGGGAAATGACTGTCAGGATAGAAAAAGTCACTTACCGCTCACACAACAGGACTAAGCGCCACCATGGGAGCTTAACGTGTCCGCATAGAAGAAGGAGGGACAGATGGCTGACACCTGTCCCTACTTCTGGTTTTGCTCCCAGCCAGAGGGTGCCAGGGAGTCTCGTCAGTCGCCCCTCCGGCCTGACGGTGCTGTTGCTTAATGCCAGGTCGGTCAATAACAAATCTGCCCTCATCCAGGACCTGATTGTGGATGAGGGGGCCGACCTAGTCTGCATAACGGAGACCTGGGCGGGAGAGGGGGGGGATGTTGCCCTCTCCCAAGTGTGCCCGCCTGGGTATCTGGTCCAGCACTGCTCACGGCCGGAGGGGAGGGGAGGGGGGGTCGCTTTGGTTTACCGAGCCTCCATCTCCCTCACGGGACTTCCGGTCCCTTCGAGACCAGGGCTGGAGTGTCTCTACTTGGTGTTGGGCGACCGAGACAGATTGGGGATTCTGTTGGTGTACCGTGCACCCTTCTGCCCAACAGTCTCCCTGCCTGAGCTGACGGAGACTGTCTCGGACCTGGTGTTGAGGACCCCCAGGATGTTGGTCCTGGGGGACTTCAATCTCCATGCCGAGGCTAGTCTGACCGGGGCAGCTCAGGACTTCATGGCCTCCATGACGGCCATGGGGCTGTCTCAACATGTCACCGGCCCCACCCATGAACGGGGACACACTCTGGACCTGGTTTTCTCGACGGGGCAGGAAGAGGGTGGTCTGAGGGTGAGTAACTTATGCTTGACTCCCCTGTCATGGTCAGATCACTTCCTGGTGAGGTTTATGCTCGAGAGCGACTTCTCCCTCTGTAAGGGTGCGGACCCGATTATGTGGGTCCGCCCCCGGAGCCGGATGGATCCAGATGGATTCCTGAAAGCCCTGGGGGAGTTTCCGGCTGACAAGACGGGTGCTCCTGTCGAGGCTCTGGTCGAACTGTGGAATGGGGAGATGACCAGGGCTGTAGACACGATCGCTCCTAAGCGTCCTCTCCCACCGGGCAGAGCCCGCTCTTCCCCTTGGTATACTCCTGAATTGAGGGCGATGAAGCAGGTTGGGAGACGACTAGAGCGTAGGTGGAGGAAATCACGAGATGAATCTGACCGAACACACTTAAGAGCCCACTATCGGGCCTATGCTGTGGCGGTGAGGGCGGCAAAAAAGAGATTCTTTTCCGCTTCCATTGCCTCCTCACAATGCCGTCCGGCAGAGCTCTTTCGAGTGGTGCAAGGCCTGGTCCGTCCAGGTCCAAAGGAAGACCTGATTCCACCCTCAAAGGCCCGCTGTGACGACTTTGCCAGGCATTTCAGGGAGAAAATCGCTCAGATTCTTCACGAGCTGGACACCACTATTGATTCAGAGGTTTCAAAGGAGACACCAACGCTGCCGTCTGGTCCAGATTTATTGGATGAATTTCAGTTACTGCGGCCCGATGATGTGGACAAGGTGCTTGGGCGAGTACGCCCAACCACTTGCCTTTTGGACCCTTGCCCGTCTTGGTTAATAAATGATTCCAAGCACGGGATTGGAACCTGGATCTTGGAAGTGGTTAACGCTTCTCTGAGGGAGGGTCGGGTGCCTGCCCCTTTGAAGGAGGCGGTAGTCCGACCGGTCCTGAAGAAGGCGTCACTGGATCCAGAGATGGCCACTAATTATAGACCAGTGGCCAACATCCCGTTTCTGGGCAAGGTGTTAGAACGAGTGGTGGCGGGACAACTCCAAGCACTCTTGGATGAAACTGATTATCTGGACCCATTGCAGTCCGGCTTCAGACCCGGGTACGGTACTGAATCTGCCTTGGTCGCCCTGTATGATGACCTGTGCAGGGAGAAGGACAGGGGGAGTGCGTCCCTGTTGGTTCTGCTGGACCTCTCAGCGGCTTTCGATACCATCGACCATGGTATCCTTCTGGATAGGCTTGCGGGATTGGGGGTTGGAGGCACTGCTTTGCAGTGGTTCCGCTCCTATCTCAATGGCCGGTTCCAGAAGGTGGTGCTGGGGGACTATGGCTCTGCGCCATGGCAGCTATGCCATGGAGTACCGCAGGGGTCCATTTTGTCCCCTTTGCTGTTCAACATATACATGAAACCGCTGGGAGAGGTCATCAGGAGGTGTGGGCTGCGGAACCATCAGTACGCTGATGATACCCAGCTCTACCTCTCGTTTTCCACCAATCCAGGTGAGGCAGTGGCTGTGCTGAACCGGTGCCTGGACGAGGTAATGGGCTGGATGAGGGCCAATAAACTGAAGCTCAATCCAGACAAGACGGAGGTCCTGTTGGTTGGTGGATCGAGCTTCGGAGAGGGTGAATTGAACCTTGTCCTGAATGGGGTTGCACTCCCTCTTAGGGACAAGGTTCGCAGCTTGGGAGTGCTCCTCGACCCAGAACTTTCACTGGAAGCTCAGGTAACAGCAGTGGCGAGGAGTGCTTTCCTCCAGCTTCGGCTAATTCATCAGCTGCGCCCCTATCTGGAGAATGACTGCCTTGCGACAGTGACACATGCGTTGGTGACTTCCCGTCTGGACTTCTGTAACGCGCTCTACGTGGGGCTACCCTTGAAGACGGTCCGGATACTTCAATTGGTCCAAAATAGAGCTGCCAGGCTGCTGACGGGGACTGGACGTTATGTTCACATGACTCCAGTTCTCCGTCAGCTTCACTGGCTTCCCATTGAAGTCCGGGCCCAATTCAAGGTGTTGGTAATGACCTATAAAGCCCTAAACGGCTTGGGTCCTGGTTACCTGAAGGAGCGCTTACATCCTTATATGCCCAGCCGCCCCCTGAGATCGGCGGGAGAGGCCCTTCTCCGGGAGCCCTCCATGGAAGAAGTTAGGAGGGTGGTTACTCGGAGGAGGGCTTTCTCAGCGGTGGCGCCTAAGTTATGGAATGCGCTCCCCAGAGAGGTCCGCCTGGCGCCGTCGTTATTTGTTTTTCGGCGCCAGGCGAAGACCTTTTTATTTAAGCAGTATTTTAAATGTTAATATTATTGAATTTTATTTGGCCAGGGCGGCTTGTTTTATAGTGTATGTTTTATATTATATACTTGTATTTTATTGTATATATTTTAAAATGTTATTTTAATCTTTTTGTTGTAAGCCGCCCCGAGGCTTCGGCGAATGGGGCGGCATAAAAATGTTTTAATAAAATAAATAAATAAATAAATGGCGGTCACCATATTACTTGCTCAGGTAACTGGAAAGCAGATCACCTTGCTGCTTCTTGCTTTTATCAGCCTGGACATCCCAACTAACTGATGCCAGTTGGGCTGAGGTTCCTATTTATGGCAAGGGTCAAGCCAGCAGCAACAAGGAGCAGGGCAAGCCTGACTCCCCGAATTCTTGTCATTGGTCCAATTTGAATTTGCAGCTTTAGAAGTGTGTAATACTGGGTCTGGATTCATGGTTTCCTATGAAATGGGATCTAATGACTGTGAGATCCAAAGTATACCCAAACAATGTCAGCTGAAATGAGGCCCCATTGACATGGGATGTAGCAACCTCAATTGCCCCACTTTTGGGATTACTTCGTAGAAATATTCCTGGATCGGTGTGTGATGAAACCATCCTGCATTTAATCCCACATCATTCAGTAATACATAAATCAGGCCAAAGTGATAGTCAGAAGTGAAGTCCATTGCTATTCTGCAACCTAAGGAAAACAGCTGTGGGAATACCACCAGTCTATATGAACCTCTGAGGTACTCTAATGACTCTTATGTGAAATATTTTCCATAGCAATAAAAGTTAATTAAGGAAAGTCAACACATACTTTACATTAGATTTAAACACAACTCAGAAAATCCCTTTTCAAAAATGGCACAAGAAAAATAATTTGTTACAATGTTCCCCATCTTTTCTTGCCTGATCAAGTGAAGCTATTTTTAAATCTCCTTCATTTCAGGGGAAGAAAAATCAGTATTTATGGTGCAGCTAGCAAGATGATTTACATCTTAGTAACGATTACATATACACAGTATCTATCAAAATGCCTTCATTTCTTAGGCTACCAGTTTATCTTACCCAAGTGTGTAAGAGAACCATCAAGAACACTATCAAGAACAGAACCACAACCGTTCCTTTTACCTTTGCAGGGAAATTCAACAGCTCTTTGAAATGCACATTTTCCTACACATACATGTTTTTCACACACACATTTTACAAGAGAAGTCTTGTAAAAAAGTAAATTTTGAACAATCGAATTGGAATTGGTCGAAATTAGTATCCTCTTCAGTCAGGATGCCCAAGTTACAAATCCATTCTCCAAAGACAACAAGTCCTATTTTGGCATATACTGTCAATGGACTGTCCACTTCTTCAGCAGAGAGTGTCCACGAAAGCTTATGCCAAAATAAATGTATTAGTTTTAAGATGCTACAAGACTGTTGCTTCTGCTAAAACAGGCTAGCAAAGCTTCTCTTCTGGAAATTTCCCAGTGAGATCTTCTTGGCACCTACTTTGCTACCATTTTATTCTCCCAGGCTTTAATTTTTACTCTAAAGATAAAAAATTATTTTTGCTACTTTTACCTTGTTTTTAACTTCTCAAGTATTATTGCCTTTGTTGTGTTGTATTTGCCTTACCATTGCAAGCTGCTGTGTGCATGTTTCTCTTTTAAGGATGTCACATCACGTTAATATGCCTCCTTTGTTTCTCTTGCAAGGTGCGCAAGTTGCTCACTCAGTAGGCCGGGCCCACTGAGGCATGGGGCCCCTCACCCAAGGGCCTCCCAAAAGCTGGAGCCAGCACTGGCAGTAGTGACCGGCATGCAAGTGCAAGCTGGTGCATGGAAGCTGGGCTTCTCCACCGTCAGTGTTAGGCCCCAGTTATGCAGTCTTCCGTGAGGTGCTAAGAACCTGCTGTATGCTTCTACACTACCTTGAATGACAAGGAGTCGAGCCAAGAGGAGCTAGCCTTGAATACAGCAAATACTTTGGACCTTTGCTCTGGCAATGCATCCATACATTTATTCAGAATCTAAATAGAAAATAAAGTGACAAAACCCAACCAGGCACAAAATATAGGCATTTGCAAACTCCCTATGGTTTGTAATTTTATATTAAATGATGCTTTAAATCTGTAACTTAACTGCAGGGTATGAGACACATAATATAGCCATTAACATAATCAGACATACGATGCTAAGTCTTTGTAAAGACACTGTTTGTACTGTTTATTATCTTGAAGGTTATTCCTTAGTTCATTGATTTTTGTGACTGTTCCTTTTTTTCCAGAAAAGAGACAGCCCCCACTGCTTTTCAAAGGTTCAGTCCATAACTTTGAAAATTAATGGATTTTGCACTTTATCTACAGTGTGATTTGGAATGCATGCCAGCTCTGCAAAATCAAAGTCTGCTCAGTCCTTTTCTGCTTTTCAATTAACCACAGCAGAGGAGGAGAATAGCCAAATTATACTAAGCACTTTCCACCATATGTCGCAGCCTGTCCCGCCTAATACATCCCATCTCCTCAACAGCCAAATTTAATACTATTAAAATAAGGGCAGATATGATGGTTTTTTGTTTGTTTTTTTACATAGCAGAATGGCCATTTTGCCTAGCCATTAAGAAACAGCTCATTTAAAGTAATAGAGTTGCTATTGTATTGATGATGGCTGTGTGTAATGCTGCATATAAAGCTATTGGAAAGGCTGCGTGGCTGTTTTCTGCTTTATTAATAGTGTTCATATCTGTCTGCTTAATAGAGCAAAGCTGTTCTGCAGCAATTTAGCTGCCCAGAGTGCAGCCCATTTGCTGAGCCCAGACTGTTTCCAATGCCATTTTTCCAGTATGTGGCTCAGCAGCTGCCCAGGTGTGAAACTCAGGTGGGGCTGGGGGAGCATTCTGTGAGCCGCTCCTCTATGGCACAGCTGGGAGTGGGCTGCTCAGTGCCCTCCAAGAGAAGCACCTTCAGAATTAAGCTGCAGGCTGTCCCGTTCATCTGGTGGAAATAGGGAAGGGAGGTAAGCAGCCTGGCTTCTCTCAAATTATAGCATTCTGTCCAGAAATTTAGGCAAGCCTTAGAACCCTCCAACATCTGTGGTTGTTCAGCTGCTGCTGTCCCCCAGTGAGATGGCGTCTTGTTTGCTCCAGGCTCCTCCAAAGCATGGCACAACTGCCAGGGTGTTTGCTGTCCCACTGCCCGCTCTGGCATCAAGGCTGGAAGACTGGGTTTCAGTCTTACTCAGCCAAAGGGCCTGTTTGCATGCCATACTAAGCCATGGTGGGTTATTTAACATCCAGGGCCTAAGAAGCCATTTTGCATATTCGGGCATAGCTGTGGCTTGCTATGTTGTATGAACCTGGGGAGAATAAATTGTTGGGGTGGCTAACAAACTATCCTCAAGCTGTTTTAGATTAGCCACAACAGCCCTCCATCAACAGCTTCCCATGACATGACAACCCACACTTGTGGCTTGAATATGCAAAGATTCCCAGCACACATCAACATACGCTGGCTTAATGGAGTGACGGAATACTGGCCACGGAAAGCAGTAGTATTCATTATTATTGTTATAACCATATTTGTATACTCCATTTGAAGTATGCAAGGAGTACATCAAGGAGGCATGCTGTGGCTGTTACTGCTCTCTTTCTGGTGTCAGGTAAAGGCCTTTTTATTTAACGGATGTTTTAGAAGCTGAACTGGTTTTTAACTTTTATTGCTGTGTGCTTTGATATGACTTTGCCTGGGTGCCAGATTCTGTATTGTGTTCATGGATTTTATTCTTTTCACTGTTGTTCTTATGGTTTTTGTTGCTGTGCCCTTTGGGCTTTGGAGCAGCGTATGAATGTAATTAAGTATGGCAAACAGGTGCCTTGGGCATGGTAGGCTTGCCTTGCCTCAGCCAAGCATCCCCCGAGTCCTTAAGTCACCACAGCAGGGGAGAGAGGCAGGGTCAGCTCAAGTCATTTTGCTGCTTGGGGCGAAGGGCAACCTGAAGCGCCCCTCAATGTCCCATATACAGAAGCTGACCAGACTGGCAATTGGATTTAGCTTCAGCACTGGTGACAGGGCAGGGGCCTCCACTGGCTAGTTTAGGGACATGGTGAGTGGAGCCAACTACCGCTCCTGGTGGGCATCTCAGAGCCATCACAACTGGAATTCTGAAACAGAAGGAGAAGCAGCAGCAGAAGCAGGAAGAGTTGATGGATCCAGGGAGAGGTACAGGCCTTTGAAGCACCCTCAGGGTTGCTGCCCACAGGTTCCCAGGCTGACCAGGAATCTTTTGGAAGGGATGGGAGAGGTCAAAGAAGGGGAGGCTGGAGTTGTTGTCTTGGCTCAGCCCAAACCCCATGGTGAGGCATCAGGTGAGATGAGTTGCCCAGTTAGAGGGCTTGTGCAGGTCTCACTGGCTGTCCCTTCACCAGCAGGAACTACGCTGTGGGTGGAGCCCATGGAGTTACTCAAAGGGAAGGATGGTGGGGAGCAGTCCCCAGTTTGGGTTCAACTCAACTTTCTTGACAGAGGCTAAGCTTCCAGACTCATTAGAGGGCTGTAAGAGTTGCTTTGTTTTACAGCCTTCAAAATGCCAATAAAGGTCTGAATTTCAAAAAGACTGCTTGGTGTTTTGGAGCCTATTTTAGGCAAAAGGGATGAAAAAGAGCACCTTCCCCTCTGTGCTCTGTCTTTCCCTGTGACTTTCCAATGTGTCAATCCATGTTCTTCACCCCACCACAAGGGGGCAATGCTTTCCACAGTTTAAAGTCTGACAGGGCCACTTTCTGGTTGAGCAAGATAGCAATTCCAACAACTTTTTCATCCCCACACTTGGTGACCTCAGCACTCCATGCAAAGAGATTCTCAATGTATATTCAAGACATATATCTGTGCTGTTAAGGAATCAAGCATTTATGCCATGAACCATTTTGCAAGCAGGGATCACTGAGGCCAATCGATAACTAGCACAAGTCAATGACAACGTCTGTGCCAGAGTTATACATACCCATTTCTCTCTTAGTACAGGACATACAAAATTTAATAGGTTGTTAAAACCTATTTTAATAGGTTTTAATGTGTTGTGCTCTCTCTGTGTATGTGTGTGTTTAATATGTTGTAAACCACCTAGGAAGACATTTTTGCAGTTAAAGGTGGCCTAGAAATATATGAATGCATGAATAAATGAATGAATAAATAATAAAAAGAGCAGACACTGGACCAATTTGCACCTTACACTGAGAACACGGCCTGCAACGGATCCTATCTTGTCCTTCAAATAAGCATGCGGTGCCCAGGCCAGGACTGGGACTTGCATGGAGAAAGAGGCTCCTCCCTTCCCCCAAGGCCACATCCTTGGGCTTCTGTGCTGGGTGGCAGCGAGGGTCGTTCTGCCTTCCTCTTCACGCAGCGCAGAAACCGTCTGGGCACATAGGAAGGGAACCTGCAGCACTGCAGCCCCCTCCCATGCTCCTTCCCACCGCAGCCAGATCGCTGAACGTCTGTGTTGCACGTAGGGTGGGAAGGGGATGCTACAACTGGCATTCCTTAGCTTGGAACACAGATGAGTGAGGGGAAAGATGGCAGAAGTGTGCAAAATTATGGGAGACATAGGGAGACCTTCTTCTTCCTTCCTCATAAAACTAGAACTTGGAGCCATCCCATGAAGCTGATTCTTGGGAGATTCAGGAACGATAAAACTTCTTCACATGATGCATAGTTGAATCGTGGGATTCACTTCCATGAGGCTCGCAGTGGCTACTAGTCCTGGCAACTCTGTTACCTTCATTATCAAGGCAGTACGCCCATGTACGCCAGCTGCTGGGGAACTGGGCAGAACAGTTCTCTTGCACTCATCTCTTGCTTGTGGGCTCCCAGGGGCAGCTGGCTAGCCTCTGTGTGACCACAGTGCTGGACCTGGTGGACCATTGGTTTGATCCAGCATAGATCTTCTCATGTTCTTATCTAGACATGGAGAAATGGTCAGGTGACTAGGGATTCCCATTCATTCACTGATTCACAGCCTTTGCAGAACCTTCCCCCTCAGCTGCTCTGTGAAGATCAGCTGAGGGGGAGGGCATTTTTATACCCGCCATCACGCACAGAAAAAATCCAGCATGCCAAGATGTTTAGCATTCATTCAAAATACTTCTGAATTGCCCCTCCATTCAATGAGTACTTGAGAGGTTTTTCAATAAAACAGTAAACACAGTGAATGCAAACAGAACTGAGGAAATACATAATCCAGAAGTAATATTAATCACAGAAAGCTTAGTAAAGTTGTATTATTTTAACCAGGCATTTCAAGGCCAAAAGGAGGTAGCCAAACTGAGCTTCTTGGGTAGGAAGTTGCAAAGTCAAGGTGCTATTGCACAGAAGGCCCTGTCTTGGGTCCCCACTGACCTACAGGCAAGGAGATGCTTAGCAGGATCTCAGATTAAGAGCACGGGTTGTGGTCAGGTTTATACTACAGGCAGCCATCTCTCAGACATCCTTGCCCCAAGCCTTTTATGTCTTTGAAAGAATCAGCACTTTCAATTCTGCAAAGGAATACACAGGAAGGCAGAGAAACTGGCGGTGTTGTATGGTCTAGGAAACGCACATCAGACAAAAATCTGGCCACTGCATTTTGCACTAACTGTTGTTCCCAAACACTTTTCTAGGGCAGACGCACAGGGAGTGTCTGGTAGTTGTTGTTACATGCCATCAAATCATCTTTGACTCATGATGTCCCTATGAATGACTGCTTTTCTAAATGTCCTGTTCTTGACAGCTCTGGTAAACTCAAGGCTGTGGCTTCCCCTATGGAATTGATCTGTCTCATATTTGGTCTTCTCCTTCTTCTTCTGCCTTTGACTTTTCCTAATATGATTGCCTTCTCTGGTGTGTCTTACTTTCTCATGATGAGCCTGGAATTTGATAACTTCAGTTTCATTATTTTTGCTTTGAGGGAAAGCTCTGGCTGAATTTGATCTTGGTCCCACTTGTTTTGATCTTCTGTTAGTCCAGGGTATTCACAAAGCTCTCCTCCAGCACCCTGTGTCAATTACATCAATTTTCTTCCTGTTAGTTTTCTTCACTGTCTAGGTTTCACACCCATACATGGTGATTGGGAATACAATAGTGTAGATCACCTTGACCTTGGTCTCCAGTGAAATATCCTTACACTTGATGTTCTTTTCTACTACCTTCATTGCTGCCCTTGCAAATCTCAGCCCTCTTCTAATTTCTTTGTTGTAGTCTCCCTCTGAATTGATGGCTGAACCAAAGATTGCAAAATCTCAATTTCTATTTCTGCAGTGTTGGTAGCAAAGTTCCATAATTTTTCTGTACTCATGATCTTTCATAAGGCAAGGTGATTAAGGCAAGGATCAAATGGCTTTGAACTTTATGGATTTTTTTCCTCATTGCATCTTGCACCAAGAGCTATGAGCTGTGGAGTGAATAATAAACAAAACACTCGTGTCTTGCATCATGGTGATGCTGCAACCATTTGTAGATGGAAACAGATAACTATTTTAGAAGATCTGTGGGTTAAGATGGACAAAGCTTACAGGTATTCTCCAAAAATGCATCCATGCATACATCTGAATCTTCTAAGAGCAGCTTTGAGATCAATAGCACATGGGGAGGGGAACTGCTGGTCTTTGCTAATATCAAAGCAAAATGCTGGTCAGCAAGCTTCCACTGGATTTTAATAAGAAACAGCTGAGCTGCTTCTTGGTCATTGATTTTCTTCCCTTCCAATTACTACCCTGTGTTGCCACATTTGGGTAACTCATTAGTGCTGCCCCCAGGCAAATTGTAGGAAGATCTTCCCTTCTCATAGTCGCCAAATGTCAGTGATTGGCTCCGAACTTCAGTAGCAGCACTTAGAAGGGGGATTAAGATTTAGCACAGAGAGGGATTTATTACCAACTACCTCACCTCTTCTAATTGGCAATTTCCCCTCTGGTCATGTCTAATGTGATAGATCTGGGAAATGTCTATTCTCTACATAACTCCATGCTCTCACGAGGAATAGTGCTCAGAAAATCACCTTAGCTTCCTTCTGAGCTCTTGTTAGAACAGCTTTGTAGGCCAAGATAACCTGAATCCATCTGGCACATGGTTCTAAATGCAAAAATGAGCAATTTATCTCTTCATTCATAGACATAAATAAATTAAAAATTCCCAGTGTGAAACCACAAGTGCTATGAAGGAAAGAAAGCATCACATCCGTTCTATTTATTTTGCTCATTAAGTGGCAAATATCTTGCTTTGTTTATCTGAGACCAACTTTATCATGTGCAAATTTCATCAACAGACATATGTTCACATTTCCCATTTAAAAAATAATGACTGAAGGTGCCAGTGTGCTCTGCCAAAGAGGAAGCGTGGAAAGTGAGTGCTAAAAGAAAAGAAAAGAAAAGAAAAGAAAAGAAAAGAAAAGAAAAGAGACTAAATAACAAGCTTGTATCTGTGTATTTGTTGCTATCTGTGACAAAGGATATAATTAGAGATGCTGTAATTTTCACTATGCAGATATTTTACCATTTCAGAGCATGGGATAGATGCACAATAGCTGGGCACAGCATGCACTAGCAAGTCAACCTGCTATTTAAACAGGGAATGTTGAAAAAAATCACCTATTACCATGCGTAATAGCAAGCAGACAACCGTATTGTCCATTAGGTAGAGTCAGAAATATTCATATAATTACTCACAAAATTCTGTCTTCTGAAATTCTGTGCACAGACATACTTAGAACATCATGTGTTTTCTTGACCCTTCATTTTAGAGGCATTTTTCCAGGTGCTCCCACCAAATAAGGTAAGGTGGGTCGTTAGGAAGGTGAGGGCTTTTTAGGGGTGGCACCCCAGCTGCAGCATGTCTTTCCCCAAAGAGGGGTTCTCTATGCCAATGAGGTGGACTTTTTGGTGCCAGCAACTGCTCAACTGGGACTGGGGAGCCCTGGCTTCAAGTTCCCACTTGGCCATAAATCTCCCTGGGTAAGGATGGGGAAGTCACTCACCCTTGGCCTCCCATGGGGATCGTGTACTCCCCCTTGGGCTCCATGGAGTAAAAACTGGGCTATAAATGTGGCAAATAAAAAGGCACAGATGTTTTCTCAAGCTTTTTAGTCCTTTATTTTTAAGCATTTGTGTATACATAGCTTCTTCCACTGCTGCTGGCTTTGACTCTGCCATTTACTTTGGCAGCA
This sequence comes from Varanus komodoensis, assembly GCF_004798865.1. Lineage (NCBI taxonomy): Eukaryota > Metazoa > Chordata > Lepidosauria > Squamata > Varanidae > Varanus > Varanus komodoensis. The sequence goes on from NW_025335268.1 coordinate 53,428,868, forward strand.
GGTCATCCATGATGCCCACCGTCCAAAAACCTTTTGGTGGCATTTGAGCTGCCTCGTACTGGTGTGAGCTGCAGCCAAGCTCAGTCATATGTCCCGAACCTGACTTTGCCCAAACAGCCAGCAGCCAAGTGTCTCAGTAATACATGAAACAGCTGCATGACAGTTCCTAGCCATGTGGCTGCACCATTCACAGATGGTTCTGTGGGATGACACCAAAGGCCAGGGCTGCATTTAGGAGGGCCAATAAAATGGACATTCATCTATGTATCTGACATTCCCAGGTATTTATAGATGCACCATTTCAGACTTGTGAAAACAAAAATAAAGGACAGATATAAGATGTCAGATCTGGCTGGGATCGGGATGCAAAATGTTGGTGTGACATTTTAAAGACTGGCATGGCAAAAAATAGGTTGACAGATTTGGTAGTAGAATAGGTTGGGAGAAAAACCAAACATATGTTTAACATTTTGTTCCTGCAAGCAGCTTCATGGAGCACATAAATATGCAAAGAAATTAACTACTGAGTTTATGCCAGAGACTACTGAACGGCTATTTTAAGTCATTGCTTGGAGTAAAAACTTCCGTAGCTTCAATCTGTGAAAGCTATCATCAAAAGTCTAAGACAGACTAAGCCACAGCTTGCTGCAGCCCATAATACTATTCAATACACTGGAAAAGAAAATCCAACTAGAAAAGGTGATGTATAATGCATGACATCTTCAAGAAAAGGTCTGTGACATGAAATAGAGTTTGTATGGTATGGAAAGCTGACTCCTCCTTAATGCAGTACCAAGGAGCTGAAAGTCCAGAAAATATTTCAGGCACGCAAAGACATAAAACTGAAAGAAATTCAGCACTGGAATATCTTGCATGCATGTATATGAGGAGTGAATGAAAATAACACTGTTCAGGAACTCTCTCCAAAGCAGTAAGGCTTTTACTTAAACAAGAAGATTAGGGCTTCAGACTATATAAACTCTACTCATGAAATTCCATGGAGTGTCTAATTAAATGCAACACAGGGTAGTTTATCAAGAACTTCTCCTTCACAAATTCCTGCTTTTCTCTCAACAAATATCCAGGAGGCACTCCAAGTCTTTGTGGGTGTGTTTAAGAAGATATCGTATCTGCATGATGCTTCCAAACTCCCAACAGACAATTGGAGTAGACAGTCATTTTAGACTTCTGAAATTTGGGATTTCATCAGAGTTCTAGGATGCCAGACAGTACAAAAGTTGTAAACAATTGTTGGGCTGTGCAATTTCAGACTGCAAATGGGGTCTCACGTTGCCGGGTGTTCCTCTATTACCAAAACAAAAACAAGAACAGCCTCTGCATGTAGAAAAGTTGTGTGTGAAGGGCTAACAAGAATCCATCCCCTGATAGTTGGTATTCTGTTATGTGCAGGGAAGATAATCATTCAAAAATAGGAGCCCTCGCTTGCAACAAACCTAAAGTGCTACAGGAGAAACACAGATTTTTCCATCCTGTGAGAATCAGGTAGTGTGTATACAAGTGCTTTTCTCATGTTTTGCAGACAGATACAATTTCATTAATGTTTGTATTATTATAACACACTTTCAGAACAACAAGAGACAGACCTTATATTATTATTCATTTCATGTCCACTTAAAAAAACTGAACAAGTGAAGATTGCAGTAGGTATTTACTACCCTGCCCTAAAACAACTCTAAAACATAAAACACTGAATTAATGAGAATTACTCAAGAGCATCTTCTGGCAAAGTCTGGCTCAGTGACATGGCCTGTTTAGCTAGTCAGCAAAGCAAGGCATCTCCAAGGAGAGCAACTGTTTTATACGTGTTCCACTTATGCTATGAACAGGAGATGCCTTGATTTGCAGAGCAGACCAGATGGATATTATCATATTTTTGTTGCAATAAAGAGAAAGGCTTGGGGAAGAATATTCAGGGCAGGTGGAGATGACCGATTTAAGATTGGCTAACATCAGGAGTCTCCTGTGCCTGTAATTATGTTGTCTATTATTAATGGTTAACAACCATTTTCTAAAAAGTCCATGTATTCAAATCTTCACTACTTGACATGTGTTTGGAAGTCTACGCAAAGGCATTTACAGGTTTTTTAAAAAACTTCCACAATTTGCCTTAAAAGAATATGAAATATGACATATCTCAAGTCTTTTGAGGACCTAGTAATTTAAATAGTTTAAATATACCGAAGAAATACAGGTCATTCGAAGTTGGTAAAATTTCTGTTTTAACACAGGAGCGGGAAATGGGGAGGAAGGTATGCAGACTGTCACTTTAGGATGAAAGTGTGGCTGTACAGGCCAAATGTCACCCAGAAGAGAGCATGAGTTGGCTGTGCTCTCTCTGAAAAATGTCTGAATCAGACACGGGTCAAGTTCACATCTGACATTTTTGAGTATACTCTAAATTGGTGCTCACAACAAGCAATGTGTGAAATGCTCCCTAGACAGAGACTCTCTCTCTCTCTCTCTCTCTCTCTCTCTCTCTCTCTC
>NW_025335268.1:53431472-53546003 GCF_004798865.1 Varanus komodoensis
GTTTTAGGGTGAATTATTTTTTGGGGGGGGGGGGGCAACTTCTGTGGAAGAACTACAAAGAGGAACTCTCCCCAGGTTTGGAGAGTGGGTGTTTTTCAAGCAAAGGGTTATTTTTAGCTCTCCACCCTTTCATTGCATTTCATTTCAGGCACAACAGAGCTAAACCATGCTTCTAAGTCAGACCTGGGCATTGTACAGCCCGCGGGCCACATCCGGCCTGATGGCTGACCCTAACTGGCCCGCATGAGGTCACTGGCAAATTAAAAGTCAATGCAAATATATATCGTCGTAATATAGATGCAAGCAATACAACTGCACTGCTTTTATTTTGAAGGACCTGCTAAATTGAATGGAATTTATTGCTTTTCATGTAATGTTAATGTTTTTGTGAATATTCATTAAATAGAGTTGTTCTGTGCTCCACATTTTCATTGTATCATTGTAATGTTTCATTTACTGTTTTTATAGAGATATGTATCGAGTAGAGCTGTAAGTGTATTGGTCCGGCCCTTAACAACTGTCAAAGTTTCTCATGTGGCCCCGTAGGAAAATTAATTGCCCAGCCCTGTTCTAAGTGGTGGCCTGGCTACAGTCAAGTTCCGGAGTGCTTTGAGCCTGAGGGCCAGAATGCCTCGTGGGAATGGCACTATATGATGACATAGGATGGTGCCATTTTATGGGGCATTCCTGCAGACAAAACCATGCCTAGTTCCTTTACAGCAGCAGCTTTAGCTACAGTGGATGAGACCTTTCTCCTTAAAAAAAGGAGGAAAATACAAGTGTTCTCTGTTTGAAAGCTAATTCTTACTCCTAACACCAAAGTGCCGCAACTTTGCTTGCACTTGTAAAGTTGCAGAAATGCTCCTGTATTCCATGGTGGATGAATATACTCCAAGGTGGGTTGTGAGGAACTGATGTTAGTCCTATGGAAACTGGTCAAGGTAGATTATTCAAGGATATATAATTTTATTTTACAACACATCTTCCTCAAGGCTTAAAGCTATTTTAAATGAAAAACAAAATAGTGTAAAGATCTTATTAAAGATTATTTTGAGAATAAAGCATAAGCATTTGGCAAGAGCTGAACATAAGAAAAGCGATGCGGGATCAGACCAAGGGTCCATCCCATCCAGCACACATGGTGCCAAACCAACTGCCCACAGGATCTCTTGAGCAGGATTGGTACAAGGCCTCTTCCTGCGACAGGTGTATGCAGACATGTCACCTCAGGTGAAGGAGGAAGCACATGACCCACAAGGCTAGTAGCCCCTGATAGCCTCCTCACTCATGAATCTGTCCAATCCCTTTTTACAACCATTCAGATTGGCAGCCATCGGCAGCTCCCATGGCAGCAAACTGTGCGGTTTAACTATACACTGTGTGAGGAAATATTTCCTTCTATCGGTCTTAAAACTCCCAACAATCAGCTTCAGAGTTGCTTGTTGTTTCTTCCTGGAAAACTTAATGAATTTGCATGTGAGGCTTTACATCACAGAGCAGGCATTTCAGGTGAAAACGGACGAGTGGTAACACTGATTACCTGCTGACATTATTCATGTACTGTTCATCATTAAAAATTTGTTAATGAGATTCCTCAGTTAAGTTTCATTGCATCAGCTTAACACATATCCACTTATTGTCTTTAGAGACCTAGAAGATCACACAAAGAGGGACAATACCGCAGCTATACAATGGTGGGAATTCAGGCATACAAGCGTATAAAGAAACTTTGAATGGGGATTAGTTGCCTGGCACAGGGCCAGTCTTAACCATTTCTACACTCAAGACCATGGTGCTGTCCCCAGTGAACTCATGTTTCTCCATGTGAGCATTGCCAGCTCCAGACTTTGGAAGCCCCTTGGGCACACCCTCAGTGAGTCTCATCACCCCTGTTACCAGCTGTTCTCACTACTCATCCTCTTTCTTATCACTGCTACCACGTGCTACCTATGAGCAAGAAGACAGTGGCTTCTGCTGCTCTTTCTTCTTACCACCACCATGGTTAGGGCTGGAGTGAGAGGTCGGTGGGCAAGCAAGCTGCAATGGTGAAGCGGAGAAGCAAGTCCATGGCGCTCCTGCCACCGGTCCTCCTCGGGGCTGTAGGTCCTTGGCATGTGCCCAGCCATGCCAAGCCTCCGTGCCAACCCTGCATGTGAAATTACTTACCTGGCGGGACTCTACATTTCTATTTTTCACAGCAATGAGGGAGAGACTTTCTGGCTATTTTTCAAGGAAGCACATGCAATTACATGTGCCTCAGCACGATGGCAGAGCTTTTTTCAAGGACTGTTGCCTACCACTTCAACAGGAATGTCAGGGCAGCCTGAGTAAAAATAGCATTTGCCACCACTTTTGCTTTTCCTCTGAATGCCTTGGCTGGCCATCAGCAAAACAAGTCCCCATTTGCTTCCCATGTCCAATTTGAACACGGAACAGTGAACACATGCTTTTACCTGGTCTCAGGAGGAAATACAATAAGAAGTTAGGTACTGAAGCTACAAGCCCACATGCACACCAAGTCTCCTTAGGGAGTCCTCCCACACAACCTGAGATTGATGACTGGAGTACAATCCCTTTGCTATAAGAGCCCACCCGGCACAGTTCACACCCTGGCTTCGCTGGCCAGGCTCTTCTGATGCAAATCTTTGGGTGGTGATACTCCACCCAAAAAAACTGTGGGCGTGAAGCAACTTCCCTTGGAATGCATCAGATTTCAACCCTTTGGTGGCACATACCTTGCAGGGGCTCCCCCTCACAAAAACAGCCACCCAGGAAGATGTGTCACAAGGAGCCTGTGGCATCTCAAGGGCTCATTCCTGGTTGAACGAGCCCAGAATGAGCCAAGCAGACAAGGAAGCTGCCATGAATACAAGTGATTTCAGCACCTGAAGGCCTGCTTATGGTGGTGCAGGCTGGTTTAGGCAGCAACTGGCATGACTGGGACAGTCAGCATCAACTGGAAAATACTCTGCAGACAGTGCCCAGTCGCACGTTTGGTCCAGTGCATGGAGGACTGGAAGAAGCCATGCCCGGTTGGAGTGAAGCTGGTAGTCACAGTGCTACTCCCTTCCCCATATTGAGAGAACAAACATCAGGAAGCATAAGAGGAAGCAAGTGAGCAAGCAAGCAGTGATCAGAACTCTTACCTGTACACTAGTAAACGTAGTATACTGATAAGCTTTAACTACCAGGTAATTTGCTTCTATATCTATTATCCCCAGGATCATGTACTTCCACCATCTCCGCTTCAAGATTGCCAGTAAGTTTTCTTCTCCTGCAATGGAAGAGGCATGGGGGGGGGGGGTGGAGAGAGAGAAAAGATTTAAAGACAACTAGAACTATAATCATTACAACAATTCATTGTATTCCACAAGTGCTACAGAGGCCCTTGGTGGAATTACCAGGAATAGGGGAATTGCATCATTTGCATCTGCCAGTCAGTTTGCAAATAAGCCTTGCTCATTGACCCCCACTGGGGCTCAGCTAAATAATGGCGACTCAGTCATGATTCTACTCCACAATCAGCCCCTGCACTGCTCTTCCCAGGAGTTAGCAGGCAAGGTGAGCGTGCCCTCCGTAATGCAGGAATGGCTGAATGGCCACACGCGGGTGGGTGGGACAAATGAAACAGGAAGGAAGAGGGCGAGAACGGTCCCTTCCCCACAGCCAGCTCTCTGCCAGAAGAGCAAGAGGGGCACTGTGCCTGCCGCCAGCCCTCTCTGTGCCTTGCCCTTCTCTTCCTGTAGCTCCAGCTTGCTAATGCATCTGCTCTGAAAGCAGCAAGCAGCCTGTAGGACAAAGCCCTGCTGGCTGGCTAATGTTCAGGTCAATTAAGCTTGCGGAGCTTTTCTGTGACAAAGCTTTAAGAATCTAGCTGAAACTTTTATTGCTACAAACTCTGTATTACACAATTTTTCACTTAGTCAACAACACAGGAACTCTTTGCTGACAACGGAGGGGAGGTGAATGGGTGCAGCAGGCTCTGGCTTAGGTGTCCATGCACTGATGGGTCACCTGTTCTGCACAGAAGCCACCAGTCCCTTTCCCAGCCCGGCACCCTCCAGATGTGTTGGGTTGCAACGCCATTCAGATAAAGGCAACACAGCCATTGGCTGAGAATGAGGGAAGCTGCAGTGTAAGACAACTGGTTGTGGGCTAAGTTGGTGAAGGATCGCCTGAGGAAGAACACCTATTATGTGCAGGTTCTTTCCATTCAGTCAGAGCGTGCGAACAGACGCTGTGCATGCAACTGGTGCATGTGTGGAAGAGCCCCTCGACAAGTGGAGTGTGAGAGGGGATCTGTTTCCGCCCTGCCTCTGCCCCAACATGAACTGATTCACCCATGTCATCATCTGTGCACCTCAGATGAAATGGACAATAAACATGCACAGGCATCAGAAGGGAGCCAAGAGGCGCACTGTACAGTGCCCTCTATGCTGCTTATGAACTTCGGGGGCCAGGTGCTTCTTTGGCTTCTGTCACTTCACTCCAGTCAAACTGACTGAGCTTTCTCAGAGGAAGCTCACACGCTTGCAGCGAGGCTGATTTCCCCCACCCCTCTTCTGGCACAGCTGGCAGCTCAGCTTCCAAGAATCAATTTTGCGCAAAGCCAGAGTCCTTCTTCTGTGCCCTTGCGGAGGAATCTTGTCTATCACACACTCAGTTCCCACTTTGTGAAGATCGTCCATATAGAAAGGGCTGCTGCTTGAATCTACAGCCTTGCAGAAGTTGAATGGTCTTAAGGCTGGGTCAAGGATTGTTACTACGTATGTCTGCTGAAGGTGGTGTTCACCCATTTGGTATCCGTGTTCTTCTCCAGCACTTCTCTAGTTCTTCTACTTCAGGGCTGTAGCATAAGCAGTAAACCGGTTGCTGCTTCCCATGAAAACTGCTGAACCAGTGGGATGATTTACGAGGGAAATGGAACCAAGCTGAAGCAGTAAGAATAATACTTAATACTATAGGATGCTTTGCCTCCTGACTTAGATAATCCATACAACAATCCTTTCGGGAAGTTCTGTATCACAGCTGGGGGAAGGAATTTAAAGAGAATGTCTGAAGCCTTCTAGTGAGACTCCGACATAGGTGAGATTTGATCTGAGAGCTTTCTTGCTCACAGCTCAGAGCCCCATGAGGCTGGCAAACCATGAATATCTGAAGCATGTGCCTGCTCCATCAATCTGTCCAGCAGGAATGGGAGGGCTCATGGCCTTACATGAGAAGATGAAGAGGACTCTTTCTCCAAACAGGATGGTTGGACTGGGCAGCTCCTTGAAGACTTTCAGGCAAGTGGTCAAGATGCCTTTGTCCTGCCATACCTTTGATCGGGTTTAATTCCTACCTCCTTGTAGGCTGATTTTATTGGCTTCTTTTAACACCCCTCTGTCTTTCTCAGTGGGACCTCCCACTGGGCAACATTCTCTTCAATGAGGCTTGCTTGGTGCCAACTTTGTTGTCTTTTAAAGACACAAAAAACAGAAACAGAGTGAGTCAGAAGGGGTCTCCCGGGCCATCTAGTCTGACCCCTGGCTCCAGCCAGCTCTGCTCATGACATGCCTACCTGTCTGTGCAAACATATTTAAACATTTTCACATATTTTGCTCTGCAAAGCATAAAAAATGTACTGTGTTCAATATGGGAATGAAGGACATTTTCAGAAACTTGGCTCTGGAAGTTGACACCAACTTTGCTGGTCTTGCCTTGCCTTGAAACCTTTAGCTATCCTTTTAACTAAGAACTTCTCCTCTCACAGCATCCATTATACATGCATTTTGTACTACGATGGAGAACCTTTGGCTGGCAACCCAAATTTGGCCTCCATCCTGTGGAGGCTTGGGTAAGGCCCCATCTAAAAGCCCTGCTTTCCCGGAAAGGAGAGAGAGGGTGAAAGAGCAGTTTTTCATGTGGGGGTTTGCTTTGCCGGTCCACCGTGTCACCTGCCCTGCACCAGGAAAGGGATGGGGCAGCAAAGCCAGTGCCTCAGGTGCTCAGTCTCACCTTGGCTTTTCCTAGCTATGAACATCCATCAGAGTGAAGCAGGCTCCTGGATCAGACAGCGTGTTTGCAGACCTCCAGTGCATCCTTCACCCATGGATCCAGTGCAACTAGGGGGGCAAGCTCATACCCATGGACACCCCCCCCCCTTTATCAATCCTCTGAGTAGTCTGTGGGAGCAGCCTGTCTCACTGGACATGAAATGGGTTGTCACTGTATGCTATAGCCTTCCGAGAAGAATGCTATTAATTTTAGATATTTATAGGCCACCCTGTAACAAAAGTTGGCAGGGCAGCATAGACAATATCTCAAGGGAATATGATACAAACACTAAAATGTAGTCAGCGAACAATTCCCTGGTGGTCTGGATAATCTTTACCCTAACCTTTCACAACCTGATTTACCTGAATCCATTGAGTAACTTAAGTACCATTTATTCATCAGCTAATATGAACCTCCCTCTCATTATCTAATATGATTGGACATGTTTCCAATTAGTAGTGTAAAGGTTGTTTCCTAATTATGTCTAGTTCTACTAACTGCAGTGAGATTAGTTAATTAAAAACAGGCACTGTTTGCCTTCAGGAAAAGCTAGGAGAAGTCACCCCAGAAATTACTTTTCCAAGTAGCATCCAATGGGTAATTGAAGGGGACTAGAAAGAGGCAGTCTGTTTCTTTACCTCATCTTTTAGCATTGCATTACTCTTTATATTTTAAATGTGATATACATGTAGTTCCCAGGTTGCAAACTACCAGGTTAAAAGCAACCTGTACTTATGAAAATTCAGGCTGCCATAAACCCTATATGAATATCTGTAGCTAAAAGTCATGACTATCTCTAGGGAACTATGAGATGTGTTTGACAGCACATCATCACAAGCTGCATAGTTCTCTAGAGATATTCATGGCTTTTTTCTTGAGATAGTCACAGCTATTTCTAGGGAACTAAGTGGCATGTTTGGTGATGCATCTCTCAGTGGCCACCTAGTTCCCTAGAGATACAGTATTCATGGCTTTTCATTCCATGGCATTGGCTTGAGCCAGTATATTTTGGGGCACCTGTAGGCTGCATAGTTCACCTATGGTTTTTCTTTAGTATTTGCCCTTGTGACCATGCTCTTGAAGTAGAAATTGCAAAGTTTGAGGAGCAAGAGCCTAACATGGGGAGGCTCACAAAGGTTTACCGTGCAGTTACTGAGGCACTCAGCTGCTCCAAAAACATTTATGATGAGAAAAAAGAAAATGGCTGTTCAAACAACCCTTGAGGCCTTCTTCAAGAAAGTGCCTCTAGTGGTAGCCTCCCACCCCACAGCAGCACGATCAAACCTTGACGCTCAAGCACCGGGTCCATCTCCACCATCATCAGACTATGTTAAGCTTAATGTTACCTCATAAATGTTCTAAACTGGTTTAATAACTGTTTCATATCATTTATTCTTTACAATACTGTACATTTGCACACATGCACACATACACACAAAATCTCTCTCTGTCTCTCTCTCGTATCTGTAGTTACTTTATTATTACTGTATTATTGTTATTGCAATGTTGCATTGTGTTTAAGATGTTTTAGTGAATATGGAAGAGTTTCTTAAGCATGTTATAGGCATAGAAAGGTAAAATATATGCATATACTAAGACAAGCATTTGGCTTACTCCTGTCATCTGACTCATATACAAATTTGACTTAAGGACATTCTCAGAAATGAATTCATTTGTAACCTGGGGACTACTTGCACCATAAAATACTGGTTTCTTACATAGCTGGATATATTTGAAATACGTAATACATACATTGGGAATTTTATGCCCAAGAAAATGGAAAGAATGCAATGATAATACAAAGATTGATAATGCAAAGAAAAACCCCAGGAACAGTTATTAAGCAGAAAATACGATTCGGCAGGTTTACATGACACAAGAAGCCATGGTGAAATCTTACTGTCATGGGTCTGTTGTTATCTGGACCTAGTTTAAGGGTACTTGCAAGGTGGGATTAGTTTTCTGAAACCATGCAGAAAATCAACAGTCTGTTCTAAAGTTTTCACATCTCACCATGGCCTTTCTGATTGTCTGAACCCAGGATTGTCACTTTACCATTGTTACTATGGAACCACCATAGAGTCGCTTGGCAAGAGCAGCCACAGAAGTGGCCTCCTCTAGCATTTGATCTCTTCTGTCCTCAGCTCCTGGGGTCATTGCTTGCCTTATTCCCATTGGCTGAGTGATATGTCCATCTCCTTGTTCCCTTTGGGAAATGGAGCCAGTGTGAAAATACATGAAGGGAGAAAGGAATAATTGTAGCCAAACTATTTTCATTTAATAAAAATCTCTGAGGGGGCTGCAACGACTAGGAGTCATGGCAGACATGCAGGTACAATTGAGAGAGGGGAAAGTGAACAGACCTCAGAATTGTGGCAGACCTCAGGAGGAGACTACTGCAGTCCATAGGCAAGAATAGGCAAAGGTTGGGGATTTCACTCACAGGGGTTGCCAGGATGGATGGCAAGGCTAGGAAGATGGAGCAGGAAGCACGGAAGCCACATTGCCTGGGTGATCATGTGATCACCTGACCAGTTAGTTTGGACAAAAATCCATGTGCCACAGAAACAGTGTAGGTTTGTTTGCTGCGTCGTGTGAATCCATTCACAGTGTTTGACAGAATTCACTCCCAGGAAAACATTCACAGGACTGTACTCATAGACAAGGACCTTCTACCCACCGATGAACTGATCCACCGACGAACTGAAAAAGATCTTGGACTGTGCAGAAATGGATAGACTGACTTTGTCATTGAAGGAGAAAGAAGATACTGATTTCTATCAAACTTGGAACTCTTTTTATTACTGGCTAGAGAAACGGGACTTCGTATTGATTATGTTTCTATGTTATCATAAATGGAAAAAAATGTGGGGGCTGACCCAGCAGGCTCGATGTTTTTGATGATTGATGTTGTTTTTAGTTTTTCTTTGCTTTTAGGACTAAAATTTTGAATAAAACTTATTATAAAAAAAATAGACAAGGACCTTCTATTGCAGTCATTAAGGGATGCCTTTTCGAGCAGCATTTGGGGATGTATCAGGGAGAAGCCTATTTAAAGCCTATACATAATCTGCAGCCAATGATGAGATGGACTGAATTCACGAAGGAAGCCACAGCCTCAAACTTAGAAAGGCTGAGCAGGGCTGCCGTGGGCAGTGGTGCAGTGGTTAAGAGTGCAGGTCTGGGACTCAGGTGATCTGCGTTTTAGTCCCTGCTCATCCAGCGAACTTGGTGACTTTCGGCCAGTCACAGCCTCTCAACCCAGCCTACTTCATGGGGTTGTTGCTGTGAGAATAGCATTGAGAATAGGAGGAGGAGAAAGATGCAGGCTGCTTTGAGTTCCTTGTAAGAAAAAAGGCGGGGTATAAATCTAATAAATGAATAAATAGTGGAGGGCTGTCATTCCTAGGGTCACCATAGGAGACAACTTGATGGCACATAACAAGAACAATCGACAGGCAAATCACTTCATGATAGCTTCTATGAGAGTTGTGATGCCAGACTGACTGTATGTACACAGGTAAGACCACACACCATGCCGGGGGATGGGCAAGCATATTTTAAAGGCTCAAATGCCATCTCTTATCAGTGGGCAGGTGAAATATGAACACAGATTATATTCTGTTTCTCTCATTACTGTCAGCGAACCATGACTTTTAGGATGCCGGCTCTGACTTGGCAGCAACCCAGGCAGACTGGCTGCTGTAGCTTCAGTGGGTTGGTGTCAGATTTGCAATCAGTGGCATTCTAGGCAATGGGGTGGTGTTTGCTTCTCTGATTCTCCCTACCTTCTGTGCCCTCAGCACCACTTCTCAGCAGATGACCTCTACAACTCCATGGGAGGAAGGACAGAGGGGAGCAAGGGAAAGCATCTGAGAAAATTCTTGCCCTGCTCTCTCCTCCTGTGGGAAGCGTCTGCTAAATTCCAGTTCCCCTTGTGAGCAGAAAGAAAGCCATTTGTTAGAACCACAGCATTCTGAGTCACTGTCAGAGCTGCTCCATGCTATTCCAATTCCCATGTACAATACAGAAGGCCTTGATTAGAATGCATTTGCTACAAAAGGGCACTAGAAATGGTTGCAGTGCTGGCAGTGCTGACAGCCTTTCCTTGGGCATTTGCTCCAGCTAAGCTTTCTCCACCACAGAATCACAGTAATATGTCAGCCCTACAAAACTATTAACCTTAAGACTATGGATGGGCAATGCGAAGAAGGGATGATATTAACAATGTATGCATTGCAGTTATTGAGACGCACCTAAAAAAGCTTGGAAGCATTCAGTTTTTACAGATAGCAGGAAGTGCAAGGAGAATCAGGGGGCTTTGCATATTAAAGAGAAACATCTTTTGTTAATATAGATTTTAATTATTTAATAGAATGTGAGGGAAAAGATATAGATAGATATAGCCAGATGCATACAGACGCACTCACGCATTCTTGGAGCCTGCCCCAATCTGGTGCCTTCTAGATGTTTTGGACTATAATTTGCAGCATTCCTCGCTGGCTGGGGATGATGGGACTTGTAGTCCAACACACCTGGTGTGCGCCAGGTAAGTCTACATTATATCATCATTTCATTAGCTCAGAAGGCAGTTTAATTAAGTATGTCACCAACATAAAGCAAAGAAATCAAAGACGTCTAAGCACCTATGTCACACTCTGAAGCCTGGACACAACTGCCCCCGGTGACATGATTGTGAAGGGCAGCAGCAAGAGTCACTCTGCAAATGCCTGCAGGACCAGGGTCGGTCCTGGCAAGGACTGGAGCATACGCACAGTGGCACAGCCGGGCGCCCTGGAGGGCTTCACAGCAGGCCTCCCTGAGCCACTCAGCCATGTTGCAGCCACAGGGGTTTGTCGGGTGGCTGCCCAGTGTTCCTGATCCTGTTGGTGGTCCTGTCCCCTCTTGACCTGTGCCCTGACTCCTGCCTGCTCTTGTCTCCAGTTTGACCCCACCTTGCTTGGTACTTGACCATTGCCTTAGCCTCCGGCTCTGCCACACCCTGCCGGTATCTGATCCCTGCCTGTTCCTGACCTTGCCTTTACCTCTGGCTCTGTCACACTTCGCTGGCATCTGACCCTTGCCTGTTGAGACTGCACTGCTTCCCAACCTGCCATGCCATGCCAGAGTCTCACTTGGCCTGCCCCTGGTTCTGCCCTCTGACCTGCCCGGCTTTGCTGGGCATCCAGCCCTCACTCGTTCCTGCCTTTGCTGCTGCTTCTGCTCTGCCTGCATGGAAGTTGGTCCTTGCTTGCTCCTGACTTTGTTTTCGTCTCACATGCAGAATGATGGGGAGCTTCCTGTCATGGTCCATGTTGCCTCAGTGAAAGCTTGATGGGCTCTGTACTCCCATGGTAAGCAGACTCAAGTCCAAAAGCAGACAGAGTCAGAGTGACCTTGGTTCAGTTTGCATTGCAGCAAAAGTACATTTGTACCAAGACATTCTCTCTTCCTGATTTGTGCATGGCTTTCTCCCTCCAGCTTTGCACTGGGGATCACAGTGGCATGGAGTAAATAATACCAATGAGCTAGAGCAGAGGTGGCGCACCTATGGCACGCGTGTCGCAGTGGGCATGCAGAGCCTTCTCTGTTGGCATGTGAGCCAAGTCGGTCCAGGATCGCCCAGCAGCTAAGCATTGGACGACAGCGCACACAGGGGCCATGTGCATGCTCGGAAAGAAGTATGGCACCAGGAGATGACATCATGAGCCGTGACTCATTAGCCACGACTTGCCCGAGCTTTTGCATGGCCATTCAGTGTGCTGCCAAGGATAGATAGATAGATAGATAGATAGATAGATAGATAGATAGATAGATTTGCTTGGACTGGCTGTGAGTTGTTTTTTCTAAACTAAAACCTCAGTATTCAGGTTTTATTGCAGTGTTGGCACTTTGTGAGAAATAAGTGGGTTGTGGGTTGCAGTTTGGGCACTTGGTGTCTAAAAGGTTCGCCATCACTGAGCTAGACTGTGCTGATGTGGGTGCAGCCTAGTGAGAGTCCAGAGGGTCTGATTGAGAGCTCTGGAGTCTGCATTTAACCTACAAGTGGCACATTTTCCATCTGTTCTAGGGAATGTTTCACATGCTTCTCTGCTTCTTTGATTTGTCACACCAGACATCAGGCTAAATATATGCACACTCTCTTATTAATTAACACAGATAGGCAATCAGAGCTTGAAAACAAACTGCTAATTGTTTTGCCTCCACTGCAGAGCAAGGCCCATGGGGGGTGGGGTGGAAAGTGTCCCCCCCAAAGTTGCACACCCCTGTTGCAGAGGTGTACAAGAAGCACCAGAAATTATTGTGGTATACTGAGCACATCTTGCGAGCCTCTAGAAAACATTCAGTTAATTAAAACAACAGCACCACGCCCAAAACTTCCTGTGAAGTCAGAACTCAGCTTAGTGTATTGTGTCATCATAAATGAATATGTGCCCTTGGTTTTGTGCTCCAAACCTAACAATGCACAACTGGTAATTACTATACAGCGTAATAGTAAGTGGCTTAGCACAGACTATACAGAAGGCTTTTCTTCTAATGCTTGCACAGGTTGTTCAGATCATTATCACTCACAGTTGCCTCTGTGGCAGGCTTAGTTTGACTGCTGAAAAGGGTGGAAGTCACCCTTCCCCAAACCGGTGCCCTCCAGACATGTTGGACTGCAATTCCCACCTTCCCCAGACCACATGACCATCCAAAGAACACTCAGTGGGGATAGCTAGTCTAAATTCATTCCCACCCAGCTCATCTCCTCTACTCTATTCTAAATGCAACTACGTCTGAGCAGCTCCAGGAAGAGCTCTTCAGAAAAGTGAGCTGATGAAAATCAACAGTGTCAACAGCTGAAGACATGCCTTGTAATTTTATGCATATCCAGAGTAAATTACTGTGGTTTCCTCCATTAAATGTTTGTGAAGAGCCAGAAGGAGTTCCCTTTATTCCGAGAAAAGCTTTGTGAAAGACCAGAAATACCTCTGAAGGAATCCCCCGACAGCTTTGCTTTGGCGGAATTTTTATCATCAGCTATATTTTCCAAGCATAAATCACTCTGTTCCAATGCTGCTCAATCAAGCCAGGCTGAAGTAAGTTAGCGTTAAAAATGGCCCAGCGGTCCTGACTCTGCCTCCACTTTGGAGATGGAACCAAGGCTATGACGGAAATGGATTTAGCTATGCATTTATTTGACACTTACATTTACACCGCTCTGTCTCTGTGTCAGTCTTCCCCTTTCTCTTTGCCCTGTCCTTCTGAAATTATACCATACATTCATCCAAAATAGTTATATGTGCAGAAATACCAAGGAGAAAACTTAAGCCTCATTCAGCCTCATTGCATTCACAAACCATAAGGAATCAATCTTGCTAGATTTGGCAGAACAAAAGAGTCATGATAAAGACAAATGCATGGAAGATGCAGGGGCTTCAAACACAGGATCCTTGAGAGGTGCTGAGGACGCTTAAGATTGGTGTGGCAGTACTCTGGGCAAACGAGCGTATCGGCCTCTTTCATTTACAGGTGCAATAGCAATAATCTGAACTGTAATTACTTCCCCCACCCAATAGAAATGCTTCCCTGGGTAGCAGGAAAATATTTCTTTCCTCTGTTTCCTAAGATCTTTTGATGGGTGAGGTCAGCACTTGCACCGGGGCCTTTCTGCGTACAAGCCAATGGAGTAGGGCTGATGCGCAGGGCAGGAATGGCTGAAAACTTGCCATGCTGCCGCAGGGACTCAATGGCCACAGTGCCCCGAGTGGCTGCTCCTATGCACTGCTGCACTGCTCCTGTGCACCTGCCTCTTGATCTGGCCCAGGCAGCGGCGGCAGTCCCGAGCGCGTTGCCGACTAAGCAAGCGAGTGCTAGCAATGACGAGGAGGAGTAGCTGGAGACAATGGCTATGAGCAGGAGGGCTCACGGATGGTTTTCGCTATGTGTCATCAAGTCCTCTCTGACTTAATGATGACCCTATGAATGAAAGCCCTCCAAATGTACAATCCATGACAGGTCTGCTCAGATCTTCTAAATTCCAGGCTGTGGCTTCCCCAGTGGAGTCCATCCATCTCTTATTTGGTCTCCCTTTTCTTCTTTTGCCTTCAACTTCCCTCGTGTGCTTGTCTTCTCCAGTGAGTCTTGACTTTTCATGATGTGTCCATAGTAAGACTGCCTCAGTTTTGTCATTTCTGCTTCTAGGGAAAGTTGACCTGATCACTGTTGGAATTAGCCCATTTAGGATGTCTTGCCCAGGTACCCTCAAAGGCTGGAGTTGCTGCTGCACTCAGCAGTGATCCTGAAAATATTTTGCTTGTTGACAGAATTATGGAAGTTGGTGTTGGTAGGCTCTAACCACTATCTATTGGATTGTGCTCTCCTCCTTGAGCCCATGGAATCGTATCAGAACAGAACCTTTTGTGCCATTTTCTGCTTCTTTATGTTTGTTGCCACACCTTCCTAGTAGGATTAAACTTCTCAGCGGTGAAGTTTTAGAATGTAAACATGCAGAATACTTCTGGTTCTATAAAGCATGGAAATCAGGCCAATTGCCTTAAGCCTAAGTATGAAAATTTACTTTTTAAAAAATCCCCCCATTAAACTCTCTTGTGTAAACATAGTGGATATTTAATAAATGTGCGAAAAGAATTTTAAGCATCTCCAGGAAGTGAAAGTGGTGCTTCCATTGCACTGTATGAACAGAAAGATGATAATATGCTTGGCAACACCACTCTTGGCCCACTGCAACCAGGCCACACAGTTGGGCTGTTGTGCTCGTAAGACTAGTGCCTCTCTTAGCAAAAATTAGAGCTCACAAATAAGCTGCTTTGCTGAGAAATGACTTTACACTACATAACTAAGAAGATTTGCCTGCAGGAGGTTAGCAATTAAACATAAATTACAGAGATTTTTTTTAAGGCCTTAGCAGAGCATATCAGATGAATGCCTGACACGATTCCTTAGAAAGTCCTCTGCAGAGCATGTTGAAATGAATGCAAGGCATGAGGGGTCTTGTATTCTTCCACTCTCTGATCAATGAGGCTTGAGCAGGAATAGCTCAAGAGGCGACTGTCACGGTCTGCCCACAGCATGCGATGGATGCGCAGGAGGCTGAAGCTAAGCAGGTCTGAGTCTGATCAATCCTTGGAGTGTGGACCACCTGGGAATCCCACATACCACCTTGAGTTCCATAATGGATGAAAGATGGGAAGTAAATCAATACAATAAGGAACTTCCCAGAGGATTGTAGCAAGAGCCATACAGCCAAGAGAAATGGGTATTTCATTGTCAGTGACAACAAAATATTTCGGGGGAGAAAAGCCGCAGCCCAGTGGTATAGCATCCCCCTTGCATGTAGTAGGATTAAACTTGGCATCCTCAGCCAACCGGATCTGAGGAAACAGGGCTAGAAAAGATACCTAGCTGAAACCTGGAAATCCAGCTGCAGTCCAGGTCCACAGTTCTTGGCTAAATAGAGGCTTGGACTCAAATCCATATAAAACAGACCCTTATGTTCATATTCTTTTTCTTATAAGGAAATGTGGCAACTAAGTACAATAGACAGAAAATACTGCAGAATACTAATCTGCTTTGTGTTCAGACACAATGCTTAAACAAACAAGCAGCCATTCACTCATATTTTTGTATCTTCAAACAAGCTTGCAAAGTGCCACATAAACAGAGCTATCTTTGAAGCAAGGGAATACATAAATGTGGCAGTGGCAGGGAATATCTGTGTGGATGTTGCATTAAAGATGCTAGGATCCTGAGACAGGAGTAACCTTAGATATGGAGAAATTATAGGCTATTAGTCAATTAGTTAATTGCTTTGAAAATGCATACTCTGTCTTTCTCCTTACATAGTAGTCACTTCAAGCAGCTTACAGACTGAAAGTGATTGAAAGCCTAAAAACCAATTGTTAAAATGCACAGCAAGCTCATCATGGCAGCAGTAGGGCTAAACTATATGGGAGGATATGGGACCGCATGCCCTCTCTGATGCCAAATATCCTTACACCACCAGCTCTGTCACAGATCTTTGTACATGGCTTACAGAGCTCCCAGTATTGGGAATTTTGAATCACATTCGAATTTTGAATCTCTAAGTGCATTGAGAGAAATGGGATCCAAATGGCAGCTGGGGGTGTGTGGACATTGGGGCCCAGGGACTACATAATTGCTTGCCTTCCTGATACAATTTAGGCCTACTTGTGTGCAGGCAAATACCTGCACATGGCTTAACACTCAAAGATAAGTAACTATAGACCCGATCCACCAATGCCACTGCCTGCTGGATCCCAGACTCTCTGCCCATCAAGCAAGCAAATGGCAGCTATGGAGTGCTGTTCTTTAATGGGCCTTCCTTCTAGCTGCTTTTGTCCTAGCAGCTGGTGACAAAGATGGTGAGAAGGTGGACTCACTGAAGAATAGCAGTGGTGTTGTTATTAAAGCCAGATAGCTCTGCAATGAGATTGTGCTAATTCGCTACTAGAGCACGGACGATAAGTCCAGCCTGGTATGGATCACTGAGGCTTCGGTGGGTGAGCCAGGTGACGCTGGCATGACACAGTTGTGTCTGCCTGGGGGCTTGGCACGGTCCCACAGACACTGGAGAGCCAGGTGGGGAGCGAGCAGGCACAAGTCTCAGAACTGCCACCTCCCTCACCAGGAAACCACTTTTTGGGAATGGGTGGCAGCTCATGCTGGGCCATAGAAGCAAACTGGGGATGCTGCTGGTGTACCATCTATGTGGCTGCCCAGAAGTCTTTGGAAGAGTTAGCTCCAATGTGTTCAGTCCCACTTTAAAGGCATCTTTTGGCAGTAAATGCCATAAACCAGGTAGGTACTGTTGTATTTATTTATTAGAATTATATCCCACCTTTTTCAAAGAACTCATAGGAGCTTACATTAGTCTCTTCCTCCAGTTTTCAATCCTATCCCCACAGCAATAACCCTATGAGGTAGATTGGGCTTAGAGTCTGTGACTGGCCCAAAGTCCCCCAGTTGGCTCCATGGCTGAGCGGGGACTCGAACCCAGATCACCTGCATTCCAGTCCCACACTTTTAACCACTATACCACACTGGCTATTGTCTGAACATGTACTTTCTCATGTTGGTTCCATATCTTCTGCCAATCAGTTTCAGTGGATGGACCCAAGTTCTTGTATGATGAGAGGAGTAGAAAAATTGTCTAAACCCCTTTTCCTCTCCCTCATGCATAGTTTTCAAAGTCTCTAATAACCTGCCTTCATTGCCTTTTTTGTTTGCTTGTTTCTTTGCTTAGAAAAGGCCCTCCAACTGCTTCATCACCCGTATGCGTGAAGCATCCTTCATGCATTCGTTTTGGCTGTGTCCAATATTCCCTTCTTTTGGGAAGAGGTCATGATGTAAATAAATTTGGTACTGGAAAATTCTAACATTTATAGATGTGCATGCTTCACCTATCTATGTGCTTTTCAGATCTGACACAAGATCAATGTAAATGCACTTTCCTTACCCCTATGACAGCTAAATGACTCGTATTAGAAAGATAAATGGCTACCCCGAAAATGCAATGGATTGAGGATTTATGAACATTTCCAACCTTTGTACAGATAGTATTTAGATGTCACCTACACATGGACAATTATAGAGCTATTTGATTTTCCTGTTTTTGAAAATTATGCATGACAGTAGAATATTTCCTTATATACATATAATATAGACATATAAATTCCATATGTATTGATTGCAACTGATATACCCAATCTTTATGCAATGCAAACTATTTTTAATCGATTTTTGGTTTTCTTACCATTTTTTGAAGTTCCCAACGCTGTAATTTAAATAGTTTAAACATCCTAAATGTTGCAGTCCTTCCTCATAAGAAAATTGCCTCTTTTGGTTGCCTGTTTGCCCAGTTTGACGGCAGCCTTTCTGAGATGGGGTGACCAGAACCCCTCCATAAGCAAGGCCCACAATTGCACAAGCAAAGCTGACATATGTACAAATTGTATGGTGAATGATGAGCTGTGCTTGATGTTTTGCTGAACGCTTGTATGGAGCCAGGACTAGCAGGTACAAGTCAATATAATCCTGTGTGTGCACATATTCACAGTCATGTACACATCTGGCTGAAAGTATGGAGCTTAACAGAGCCTGTGAGCAGCTCTAATGAAGAGTTTTCTAATTCGTTACTGGGAAGGAGGTGGATGCATTGGGGGTCCTTTATCCCTCACTGCTGCCTCATTTAAAGCCTAAACCTGACTTCTGCTCTCCAGCTCTGGCGATGGCATAAAAACAAAGAAGTGCCATTTGTTTTACCAAGTCTAGGAAAACATAGTGCCACTTCAACTTCTATTAATTTATGCTGATAAATAAAACCAATTCCCACACGACTATTCTCTTCTGCTTTCCCGAACTTTTCTGTTCAGTTACATTTTTGCTGTTACACGGCATCATATTTTGCATGTAACATTTACGAAAGTGGAGAAAATTGAACAAACAAAATAAAAAATGTATCTAGCAACTTCAGCTCTTCTGTGGATCTTTCTTCAGCAGAGTTAGAGTAGTCATGGTTTTTCCCTTCATGGCATTTGTCTTCAAGCCTCTTGTAATCTGATGAAACATCTTGATTACAAATTGCATAGTAAAACAGAGCTTTTGTTCTCTCTCTATGCCCCAAGATAATAAATTAATATTACACTGAATTGTTCAATAGATGAGCAATAGTGAAGATAGCACTGCACAACAACCATTTTTCCCAGCAAGGGAATAAAATAACCATCCATTCATTAGAAATGTATTTTAAAATGACAGTCTTATTTACATGCCATTGATGGTACTAGACTTTAAAAAAGGGGGTGCAGAGACTGAAAATCATTGCAAACTTCCTTATCAAGCCTATAAAAAAATCAAATCACATGTTAGGAGGAGGGGAACTGCTTGCACGGCAGGTGCCTGGGCTCAGCTCCTGGTGAGCACTGTGTGAACCCTTGGTGCACTCACCGGGGAACCTGATTCACAGCAGTGATGAACTATTAATATCAAAAATCAGAGTAAAGTGAAAAAAGATCACCCACGGAGCTTAGTGCCCGAGGAAGTCCACACAAAGCAAGATTTGCATTGCTATTGATTACGAACAAGAAGAACTGTGGACTGAAACCAGAGACATCATTAGGGGAAAATGCCAGGAGATAATTTCTGTAGCAAAAAGAAAGGCAAAAGTCTAGGTCGATGATAGATGAAACACTCACAATTGCTAAGGACAGGTGAGCAGCAAAAGCACAAGGTGATAGAAAGAGGGTCAGAATCCTGAATGCAACTTTTCAACAACTATCACATAGGGGGGAAAAACCCTATTGTAATGGCAAGTTCAAAGGAAGAGAATAACAAAAGAGGAAAAGCAGAGACCTCTTCTAGAAGAACCAAGAAATCAAAGGGAAATTCAAACCTAGATTAGGAATGCTGAAAGACAAGCAGGTGTATACCGTATCTGATCAGGAGAAAATAAAGGAAAGTGGTAAGAATATACAGAAGAGTGTGTAGAAGAGATAAATGGATGATAGACTCTACAAGAAGGACTCCCACAAGGAAGAACCCACAATATTCGAAAGTGAAATGAAAGCTGCTCTGAAAGCACTTGAAAGAAATACAACACCTGGAGTAGGTAGGGTACCAAAGAACTATTCCAGAGACTATTCTGGTTAGAGTTTCAGAGACTGAATCAGTCCAAACTCTAACCAGAATGTGCTGACAAATATGGAAAACAAAAAAATGGCACGCAACCTGGGAAGTTCAAAATACCTTCCACTCCCCAAGAAAGGAGATGCAAAAGAGTGCAGCAATTATAAGACCATTGCACTAATTTCCCAAGTAAGCAAAGTGATGCTCAAGGTGTTGCAATGAACATATTTACCTTATATGGAGCCAGAAATGCCTGACATTCCTGCTGGATTCTGAAAAGGAATAGGCACTAGCGATCATATTGCAAATATACACTGGCTAGTGGCGCACACCCAAGAATTTCAGAAAAATATCAGCCTGTGCCTTCGACTGTGTGGATCACAAGAAGTTCTGGACAGTCCTGAAAGACATGGGTGTGCCTCAGGACTTGATTGTCCTGATATAGTACCGGTATTGTGGACAAGAAGCTACTGTGAGGATAGAATATGAAGAAACAGAATGAAGACACTGAAATTGTGGAGATGGTGCATAACTTATTTCAATCATCAATTCGTAGGCAGATTGCAGCCAAGGAATTAGAAGAAACCTGAGATTTCAAAGGGCAGCAATGAA
This sequence comes from Varanus komodoensis, assembly GCF_004798865.1. Lineage (NCBI taxonomy): Eukaryota > Metazoa > Chordata > Lepidosauria > Squamata > Varanidae > Varanus > Varanus komodoensis. The sequence goes on from NW_025335268.1 coordinate 53,451,771, forward strand.
GGAACTATAACAGATTATCAAGTGTAAGGATATTTCTTTGGAAACCAAGTCCAAGATCTTCCATACTATTGTATTCCCGATCACTATGTATCGGTGCGCAAGCTGGACAGTGAAGAACGTTCACAGGATGAAAATTGTTGCATTTGAAACACAGTGTTGGAGGAATGCTTTGCAAATAGCCTGGACAAACCGAAAAAGAATCTAGTGCATTCTAGATCAAATCAAGCCAGAACTTTCCCTGGAAACAAAAATGACAAAACAGAAGCTGTCATACTTCAGGCACACCAAGAAAAAACAAGACACAGTGGAGAAGACAACCATGTAGGGAAATTCAAAGGCAGAAGAAGAAGGGAAAGGCCAATTATGAGACGGATTGATTCCATAAAAGAATCTTGAATTTACAAGAGCTGAGCAGCGCTGCCAAGGATAGAAGATTTTGGAGAGCTTTTATTCATAGGATTGCCTTAATTCAGAGATGACTCGACAGTATGTGGCAAAAGCAATAATGTCCTTTATAATAGACTTATTTCTGGTGTTAAGACTATGGGACTCACTTCCATAAGACATCACTATGGCTCTCAACTAGGACACCTTGAAACACCATCCCATGCGCCATTTTTCAACAAGGTTATTCTTCACTGTAAGTTTCTAGCTGTTTTTAATTTTTTGTTTCTTTTGATACCATGTTATGGCATTTTATTGCATTGTTTTTATGAACAGTTGTACATCACTCAGAGAGTTTCAGCTCTTGGGTGATACAGAAATGGATAAATACAATAATGGTAGGAGACAGGACAAAATCTATGTTAGACGGCAATGGACGGCTACTGGCCATGATGGCTACGTGCCGCCTCCAAGCCGCTGAATATTTATTTATTTAAAGCGTTTTTACCCCCTCCTTTGCCCAGGTCTCTGCATAGCCGTTGTTGGGGGGGTGGGGAAGGGTGGGGAAGGGTTATTGTCTGCCTGCCCAGCTTGTGGATTTCCTGTGGTCAATAGCCAGAGCTCTCTGGGCTCTTCACAAAAATGGCAACACTTAATATTAAAAACATACAAAAATGAGAAACAATTTAGACAGGTAAAAGTGCTTACATTGGCACAGAGCTGTGCTATGAGCCGGCAGCGTGCCCATGTTCTGATGGGTTCTGCACCCTCAGGGTACTATTAGGAGCCTTTTCTGTCCTTTGCCCACCACCCTTGCTCTGCTCCGCTTGATCTCTGTGGTCTCCTTTTCCAGACTGGAAGGCTTGATGGACATTAAGTGCTCCCTAGTTCTGCTAGCTGAAAATCGTTTCGTAGTGAAAGAAAAGATGACTTTATTATGCAGTTCCTGTGACATGAGTAGCAGACTGTGTGTGTGTGTGTGTGTGTGATATACAGTGAAAGCCAACAGATAAAAGATTCTGTTTTACAAGCAATTAAAAAAGAAATACATGTGCAGTAAAACATATCTGCCTGGGAGTTGGTGTGTACAAACTATAACTGTGCTTCGTGGTTCCCCCACCTCTTCCAGGAAGATTCCAGTGAATACAGAGAAGAATATGAGGGTGCACAGCAGAAATGAAACTTACAACTTTTTTTTTTTTTTGGCTATTCTCACTAAAGAAAACATGAAAGGGATGGAAAAGTTGGTTTCTGAAAAAGTACAAAGATGATAGAAATAAAGATGTTCTTGAAGTCAAAGGAAGGCACACGGGAAACAAACACACTTGAAAATGCATTTGATGCTAATACTGGTTTCTATTCTACATCAAGCAGATGAAGAACAAAAGGGAACAGAAATACCTCCGAGGGAGGGCTGCATCAAGTTGCAGAAACCTGCAGAGAAGCTGGGCAAGTCTGAAAATAGTTTCTGAAAGGTGCTCAAGGATAAAGCTGTGATGATCTTTCAAAGAATATAAGGGTACTACTCTGAACATTCCCAATTCCTGTAAGATTTATCCCTTGAGGATCTGTTGTAAAGTTGATACATGGAAACACAGAAAGGTACAATGTAATTTGTCCATCTAGTTAAAAGGTTCTCCATGTCATCTGGAACCTTGGGATCTTCTGCAGATAAAGCAAGAGGCCTATCACTGAGCTATGGTTCCTCACCATTAAGTCAAGCCTTAAAAATGCTGTACTTGGTGGTTATAATTACCTAGTAAGCAAGTTGAGTGGATCTCTGTGAAATGCATTGCGTTTCTTATAGCCAGTGTGGTGTAGTAGTTAAGAGCATGTGGCTGGGACTCAGGCAATCTGGGCTGTAGTCCCCTCTCAGCCATGGAGCCAATGGGGTGACTCTGGGCCAGTCAAAGACCCTCATCCCTACCTACCTCACAGGGTTGTTGTTGTGGGGATGAGACGGAGAGAAGGAGGAGATGTGAGCCACCTTGAGGTCTTTAAAAAAAGGTGGGATATAAATCTAAGAAACAAATAAATTTAAATTCCTGATGTATCATACCATGTTCCGTGTTCTGGCCTGCCAGGCCCTTTTTCAGTGTAGTTGCTGTGGAGAGAAGAGTGCATCTTAAAACAACCCGCTTGGGTTGAAAACACATTCAATATTCTCTTGAAGGCTGGGGATGTCTGGACAGGTTTGTCATTACCACCAAAAGAACAAACAGGACGATCTGACTCATGACCAAACAGAGTTTTTCCAAGGACAATGACCTTTTTACAATGACTTGATAAAGGCCTGGCATAGTCAACATGGAATTCTACTAGCACTCTCCAGTTAGTGGAGTCTAAGCTTAAGGGTTTTTATTGTGTATATTTATTTTCCTATTGATGACTTTTTAAATATACATTTCAGCTTTGTATTGACATGTTTCCGTATATTGAGAAGAGAAAGAAAACATACTGAATATTGTTTTTGTTGAATTGGTATTTTGACCAAATACCAGGGATCTGTGCTAGGAGGATGAACACTCGTAGTTTTATATGAACCTTTTAGGGGAAGGAAATGAGGAGCTTGACTGGAAGAAATGAGGAGCTTGATTATGAACTACCTCATAAGTTTTCACAGTGAAAAGATGTCTGGGCCCCATCTCTTTGGGACGGGCCTTCTGAAAACAAGCATGCCTTCTCTCTGTGTGATGATTCTCTAATAGGCCACCCTCCTCTGCTGATGCCACACCACAGGATCAAGAGTCATGGTCATCTTGTCTTGTTTGAGAAACTCCCCTGCTCCAAGTCCCCTCCTGCCAGCTGTATATCTTGGTTATTCCCAGAGATTGTCTGGCCACTTGGGGAGCCTGGCCCTAAGATGAGACTCTCATCTCAGAGTCTCAGGATGGCCCCCCTCCTGCACATCTCCCCCTTCTTCTTCTGGAGACCAGCCAGCAGCCCTGGAGAACGTGTGCCCAAAGCAGTCATCTTTCTCACTCCCAACCGTAATAGTATGTATGCATCCCTTGCCATTACACACTGCTGAAGGCTACACTGGTGTGTTCAGCAAACCAGATCATCTTAGTTTTGTCCAATCAACGGTACACATTTAAAAGCTCAGTACATATCCATTTGTGTTCATTACTGAAATTCTCCAAACTGTTTCTACGCATGGATTTACAATGAGCTGGAGTCAACGTTTCTCTCTTGCTCTCTGGTCAGCTTTCTCTCAGCGCTCTGCTCAGTTGCATGATAAATGCCTAAAAGGTGTTCAGTCCTGCAGCCATTTCTTGGGGCTTGAAAAGGGGCTGGAAGGTCCCCGCCACTTACAGAGCCTTTCCGCTCATTGTGCTCATAGCCTAAGTGGTAGACAGCGGAGGTACTGACTGGAGCCCAGAGCACCGATCACATATGATTTGTGCTCACTGGAAATGGGGGAGGGGCAGAGGGGGCAAGCCCAACTCAAGTAAATCTTGCCAATCTTACTAGCAAAAACGATCACATGTACATTTTGCTAAATCGAGTCTCTGTGAGAATGTCTGGCCTTTGCCTTCCATGGAGGAAATATAATAAGCCCGGTACTGAGGAATCAGATGTCACCGTGCGCACAGTGATGGATAAGCCAAGAACCCCGTTTGCCAGGGGTGATAAAGCAGCCCTGCAGCCTGCGAGAAGAGCTGTGGCATGCTATTAAGGCTGGAGTTAATGGTATTCCCATAAATCACTTGACATTCAGCAGGAAAGGAAACAAGCTGCTGTGCAGGGGAAAAAGTCATTGGTGGGTACTTGGTGGAGGAAAGGAAAAGCCGGAAGATCTTGTGCACAGGTGGTTCATTTGTTGGCTATTTATTTACGGCCCATGTCAGGTTCACATAATTTTACAGCTTTGGCCCTTCTTCCATGAGTGCTGCTGTTCTGTCCTGCAAACAAGGTTTCAGTGTGTTTCTGTTCATTTTCTAGAGGTGCCAAAGCCCTGTCGCATAAATGCTGCGTCCCATTAGCAGACAGGCACCATAGGATGCTCCTCTATTTCTGCATTAATCTACATTTTTATTTTTAAATATTTTAATTTTTTAAAAGCCCTTCAAAATCCATCAAAATGTGTATTTTCAAAATTTAAACATGTATTCTGGTCTATGTAAACAGCTGAAAACTGGATCACAACATTCAGTGTAGTTGTTGGAACTGTATCCCACATTGCTCTGCTATGTTTAAATGCTATGTGGAAGGACATCCCTGTGATGACACTAGAGGTGTTGGAAGCAACAACTTTTGAGGTCTTTGAGGTTTCCTGCATTCCACCTCAAAGCTTGTTCCAGCTTTTATCTGTATTGCATTATGAATTTTCCTTTTGCATTAAAACATGTCTTTTTTCCAAAAGTACAGTTGTGAAATGTACTCATTCTTCTCCCATTAATTGAACTGTGTTTGTGCACATTTTCCAAAGTGCAGAGATTTTTCATGTGCATTTTTTCAAATGTATGCAGGTTGCTGAACACATTTAGATCCATGAATCATGTCACAAGCTCAGAAATACGTGGATCTGCATTTGAGTTCAAATCTGAATTCAGAAGGAATGAAATTCTGGCCAAAAATGAACTGAAACAACTTTCTCACACATCCCTAGATGGCACCATGCATCTTCAAGGTAGCAGTGCTAACATGGAAACCTTTCGTGAACCTGTAACTCAGTAGATCAGTGTGCAATCAAGACAAGGGACTGAGAGCTACTGACTTTGCACCTGATTATAGCTATCAACTCTATGATTCAAAGCGGCCACTATACACTGAAGTGCATACAGGATCCTACTTTCAAAGCATACCAATCAAAAGTTGCCAAAGATAAAGATAATGATATTTTGCTTTCCATAGGATGACAGCAGCTAGAAAAGGCTAGGTCAATGGCCTTGGAAATTGCAACAGGCTTTGAGCCTAAGGGAATGCTGTATAAAATTGTGGGATTTGGCTTTTCTAAGTAAATTGGACTGTACCAGCAAAACGAGGAAAGCAAAAGGAATAACAGTTTAAGGAGGCTTGGAAATGGCTCATACCATGTGGGACTATACTTGGAACATGGTGATCAGTAATCCATTCCCTTTACTTGTAATAAAATAAGTTATATTGTTTTGTTTTAAGATCTGAATTTTAAAGTAAACAAACAAACAAAGAAAAAAATTCCAGTCAAGAGATTATCTCTATAGCAGAAGTCCATATTCTCATCTAGTGAGGGCAACTTTGCGGGGCAGGGTAGGATAAGAAGTCTAATAATTAATGAATAACAAATATCTTGATGGGAAGGGTCAAGATCTTATTATTTCATTTACTTATTATTTCCTTTTACTGCTCTGATTCAAACATGTGTGTACTAACTTAACAAACAAGTTGATGTGGGGCCTCAATTTTACATAGATGGGAGGGACTGAAACTGAACAATAGCAAGAGATCTCAAAGTGCCCAGAGCCATGTGTGCCTGGCGAAGGCACTGCCACCCACGGTGCAACAGAGCACATATCAAGCATCGTCATATTGGTTCTCATCGGGAGGTCATAAAAGTCTCACCATACTGTTTTAAAAATTAAACATCCTATTGCTAACTACTCCCATCTTCTTAACAGCATGAAAATGATTATTTTATCCAAGGTAGATGCAGACAGCAAAGGGCACATGTCTCCTACCCAACTGGGCCATGATGGGAGGAAATGGTTATCACAAGTTTGTTCTGGTGCTGCTCAGCTTACCTGGTTTATTCTCATTTCCTGAAGAAAGTCTGTAAAAGCCTCGAGAGGGCAGGGCAATGGAGTGATATGCACGCATGTCGACTGCTGTAATCTTTCTTTTCAAACCCAGTGCTAGATAAAACAGCAGCAATATGTGATGGATACATAGTGCATAAAGCTCTTTGTTGTGCAAAGAGCCAATGTTATATTCTTTTCCACATCAGGAAAAAGCCTTTTTATTTTCCCACTATTTTAATGTTTAATTGATTTTAACTGGGGGTTTAGTATAGCAATTGTCGGATGCTGTAAATATTCTACTCATTTTTTGTAATCTGTCCTGAGACATTTTTCATGGACAGATTAGAAATGCTCTTAATACATACATACATACGTACATAATAAAAGCCATCCCAAGGCAGAAGAACTGTCTCAAGGACAACATATGAAACCAAAGGTGGTGGGGGGAGAGAGTGGGGCTGGTGTGGGGCATTTGGTTGGTTGGGTTGGATAAAAAGACAATGCCTGCTCCATCCCATCTACAGATGCCCAGCAGAATGGCCACTGAACCTGTCGATACTGGTAATGGGCAGTGCCTTCCACTGCACCTGCGGGCATCACGCTACTTCAGGAGCACCGAGCAGGCCAAGCGGCAGGTATCCCTCCAACAGATTCCTTCCTTTCCTCTTCAGCCAGTGCCTGCTGCCCAAGATGGCTGCCTTGTTCTGCCTATAGAAGAGCTGGGCATGGAGAGAGAATGCGGCTACTATGGCCAGCTGGAACTGGGTGGATTTCCTGTTTTATTTTGTGGGCAGAGAACCGAGCCAGAGCAGTATCACTCAGCTCACAATTACTCATACTGTCCTGCGACAGCTCTCCGAGGTTTCAGGCAGGTGCTTTCCCAACCCTCTTGGAGATGCTGCGAGTGAACCCAGGCCTTCTGCCACTGAGCAAGCCAGGGCACGGATGGTATGACTGGGTCAGGGAAGAGCCTGAGGGGGACTGGGCAGGATGCAGGGACAGCCGTGAAACAGCCAGGTTGCCTAACGCTGACAATGCCTGCTGGCATTCCCCTCCCACTTTCTCTTTTAATGGTTGCAGGAACGATGCAGCCTAAGCAAGCAGAGACCTTTCCGCATTGGCATCTGTGTGCAAATGGGAGGGTTCAGCTGCTAGAAAGTGCTCTTCTGAAAGGTCAATGAAGGCATGTGGGCCAGGCAGATTTCCCTTCCCACTGGCATGCACTCAGTGGCCCTGCTTGGCCCTGCCTGTCCTGGAATCCTGCTGTTTCCCTTGGCTTCCCCTGATCCTTCTGCCACAGCCTGTTCACACATACACTGGATACTTGGAAGACAGGCAGTGCAAGTCTGAAAGGGGCTACTGGCAACTCCACACAGAGTTCCCTATCTGTGAGTTCCTCTGCTTACAGTGATCCCTACCTATGAAGATTGTTCCCCCAGCAGTTGTCTAATGTGGGCACCAAATTTTGATCCAAATCACAGTGATTCTTTTTGAGGAATGCTACCCCTAAAACATTGGCTATGAATCATTTGCAAAAACCTCCTGTCACTTTGTACAGTGAGGGGCCTTTTGGTACAAGGTTGTCAGTCTGATTCTCCTCTTCTGGAAAGATGTTCTTCCAAAACAATTCTCACTATTCTCTTACTTTTCAGTAAGCTTTAGTTGCCTAGCAACTTTAACCATCTCTTTAAGGCAGAAGTAACTTTGAATGTGCATTCTTGATTCTTTCTCCTGTTTGTTATTAGAAACTTTTAAATACACATTTCCTTATTTCATGGGTGTCTTTGCATGTTTCATGCATGTCTTTTTTGAGATCCAAGATGGGCTAGTCACGGCCTAGCGAGTGGAACTCTGAATGTTGACTTTTAATTTCCTGAAGTTACTGGAAGTTTAGAAAAATATAGAAAGAATAAAGTGCAGCAAGTCCAATGATAAAAGCTATTTGCATCTATTCTTACTAATTTTTAAAAGCCAACACATTTCACTTACCAGGAGCAAGCATAAACATTCACAAATAATTTCATTCTGCGTAATGTGTATGCAGACATCAACATGACGGTCCTTGGAGCGCAAACAACCCACACTGAGGCCCAAGCATGCAAAATAGCACCTGCTTCTAATGCCCTCCCAGGACAAGTTCTTAGAGTGTGGAAAATCCCATGGCATTTCCCTCTCCCTCCATGCCTCTCCGATTTTTTCTCGGATTGTTTGATGCAGGGAACAGAAAATAGGTGGATCTACATAGTGAGCCAACATTAAGACAACTAGCTTTTGGCAACTCAGTGAGTAAAGTGCCCCTGGTAGTTATCTAATGTGATTCTAAAATCTAGCATGATCATCCATTGTGGCACAGTCCAATAGAATAATAAATCATAATTAAGCTAAGCAAACTCCATGGCTGAGCCAGACCAAAGCCATTCCTTGTTTTGCATTTTCTTTTCATAGGATCCAGCCAGCTGCCTGTGGGGAAACCCCCAGTAGGGCATGAGTGCAACAGCAGCAGCCCACGCATGTTTCCCAACAACTGGTATACAAAGGTTAGGGTTAGGTTTAGGGTCTGCCTCCAGTACTGGAATTAATATGAATATATTGTGATGAGTAGTTATCCTGCATAAATTAGTCTAGTCTCCTTTAAAAGCTGTCCAACTCAGTGGCTAGCAGTACATCTTGTGGTTGTAAATTCTATAATTTAAGTCTAACTCCATAATTAATTATAAGTCTGTTTTTCTGCTGATTTGTGTTTAATGAACAGTATTAAAACAGGGACCATCAGCATCAGTCTGGCAAACACTTTGCATCTCCAGAATTACCGCTGAAGTATTGAAATGGTGTTTCCTCCATTCCAACAGCACTTCTGCCATATTCCCACTCGGCAGTCTTTCTTCTCAGCTCTCTCTGCAGATTTTCTCATCCACTTTCATATCCATATTCAGACCTCACTGATTAATATCAGGAATTAGAGAAATAGGGGACTGCCTAATACTGAGTTGGAGTATGTGCCTATCCAGGCCATTGTTGTTTTTACTGAAAGTCAGCAGCTCTTCAGGAAAGTGCTTTTTTCAGCCTCTCCTGGTGATGCCAGGAATTGAACCCGAGCCACGACCCCTCCCTTAAAGCAGCTGGTTGCCATCCCCAGCACCCGATTTCTACATGTCTGATCATTACAATTCTGGATGGCAATGAGATACTGAGCAGGCCTCAATATGACACCTAATTTACTCCAAATTATTTTTGGGATATACAACATGGCGTCAATGTAATCAACAGAAACTTGGAATCTGTTATCAGATGTGCACAGCAACCCCCACGAGTATTTATATAACCAGAACACAAATGGATGCATTTACAGGAGGACCTGTTTTTACAGGAGAATATTTTACTAAACCTGAGATGTGAACCACAGAATGACTCCTCTTCTTCAGTTTTTCATAACAGCTACAGTTAACCAAAGGTGTTTCTTTGATAGAATGCCCCTCTGTAACACCCATCTTATTAAAAGAAAAGCAATAGCATGCCTGGTGGATGTTTTTCAGTCTCTCTTTGAACACTCAAGAAAGTCCATGACTAGCCATTTTCAGCAAAATTTTTATCCAAGGAACATTTTGATGGTCATCAGCAGGTATATCTGAACTGTTTCTATAGGGTCAGATCCAGTGTCCCTTTGCATGAGCAAAAGGGCTCTTTCCCACTCACAGTAGAGGCAGTTTTTGCTGATTCCACCGCAATCCAACCTCCCATTTGCAGAAGGTTTCCCAACTCTAGAGTAGATTTTCTGGAGACACAGGGAGATGTAGAGAAAAAGAAGAAGCAGCCCAAGTCTCTCCACCCCCGCATCTTCCAGCAGAAGCACCCTTGGGAACCCCGATTGCAAGTCTTCATATGCATTCAAAATGCCAGTCCCTTGCCTTGAATCTGGGAATACCAATAACATTTAGCATTGGTATTAAGGATCAGTTTGTAATTACTCACTTAAGATTGCAACATGCTATATAAGCTTATTTTATTGATATTTTGTTCATTGGTTTATTCCATTGTGGTTTCACTTCTGCTTTCTCTTTTAAAGTATGGTTTTGCAAATGGATGCATTCTCTTTTGACCCACCTGATCTCTGCTATATAGATTTCCCTAAAAGCTTTTATTATTTTCCATAAACAGCACCACAATCCTTTTAAATCACTGTAAGCTGTGGAGACACTCATAATCTCTGAGACTTCATTCCTTCTCCTCTGCTCTCCTGGAGGGGTTGCTGTCATATGTCTTTTACCACCCATAAATATTCTTTAACTTTCATTTTACTCATTACACATCTATACTATCCATAGTTCAATACTCCGGGCAATATAAGACAATTAAAACTCTAAAATACATTATACACATTTAAATGTTTCCAACTAGGGGATATAAAAAAAATCACAACAGCATGCATGGGACAAGGCCAAGAGATGGAAAGAGTGGAAGCAAGTCATCTTTGCAACATCCTACATGCATTTCACCAATGACAGTGGAACTAAAAAACACGTTCTATATTATATTTAATAATACTAAGCCATTATAATTGGGCTCCCTGTGTCACAACGGATGGCCAGACAAGCTTGTGATGAGAGTATTGCTTAAATTTGCTTAAGGAAATAACACAATACTGCCACTTGCTTTACAGAAAATGTACTGGAGCTATTGCAATTGCACCTGGAACAGTGTGCAATAACCTAAAGAATCAGGTTGCTGCAAGAAGTTGAGAAATATTAGAATGATGGTGAAAAGCTTTCGAAGGTACTGTTTTGTAAACCCCGGATTCCATGTCTGGATCCCGTGTCTGCATCACACTTGCCATAAAGTGACCTCTTTTGTGGAATCCTCAGCTGCAGTCCTGAAAACTCTCGCAAGCTGATCATTGCCCAGCATCTGCTATGACCTTGCAAAGAGTTCAGCAGGCATCTCCTGGTGTTCAGCTTGGGAACACCAACTTGTTTTATGTGAGGATACCCAGCTTGCACCCCTGGGTGGTTGAACACAGAATGAAACACTTCTTGCCAACAAAATTTGTACTTTTCTGAGGCTTCTGATGAGTTTTGGGTGGGTATGTACCAAAAATGCATATTCAAAGATATGCGTATTTGAAATGTATATACAAAGGAGGCATACATTGGAAAAATTCATGCAAAACAATTTAAGAAATGCATACAAATCATGTGTATCATTAGAAACTGAACACATTACATTAATTCATGTATATATGAAAATACATATGATTTCTATGGTGGAGGCAGTGGGGAAAGATCACAGCCCAATGCCAATCTAAGTTGGAATAAGTCTGGTGGCAGAAAAATTTTAACCTCAGTGATAGAAATCAGGCTTGACAGAATTTCCCATCCCTAGTCTCAGCCACTCAGAGTGTCCTTCAGTTACTTAAATTCAAGCTGTGGAAGAAGACCTTGATATGGTCAGGTGATTTAGAATTTGTCTTCTCTTAAAGGAAGATAAAATAACCTTGCACAAGAGGAGAGGAGAAAAATGTGATTTATGCTCATCGTGTAAGATTATTATTACATTAAGCATGTATAACTCTCCTGAGAAGCATAAAAAGAGCTTTAACTGAGGCACTTTCATCAGAACATTAAGAAAAGCAAAAACAGAAGCAATTCATTACCTACAATAAAAATAGCCCAGCTGTAAGAACTTGGAAGAGGAGGAGGAGGAGGAGGAGGAGGAGGAGGAGGAGGAGGAGGAGGAGGAAAGCCTACCAAACTGAAATTCCTAAGGCAGCCATTATTACAAGCAGAAAAGTGTGTGGCGTGTGCATGTTTGTGCAAAGAAAGGGCCTAAACGCTGCAGAAGGTCTTGGGGCGTAACAGCAGGAGGAACTGTTGGTCGCAGCATGGCTGTCCACTGTTCACATGGCGAAGATTTCTCCCCCTTTTGCCCGATCCACTGCATCATTATCTCTAATTTTAATGCTTTATCATCTTTTTCCATAGGTGTGGATGAAAGAGATCCCTTTGGAAAAGGAAAGGGAACATCATGGATAGTGGTGTGGAGGGGTGGTATCCTTGACCCATATAATCAGTGACCATGATGTCTAGGAAAATGCTCAGGTTTTCTGACTTAACTCTTAATCCTCAACTCTTACTTAGTTTGATTTTATTTTCAATATTTATACAATATGCAATTACAAAAAAGAGTAAACTAAAAAACAGGACAATGCAATACAACATAGAAATAAAATCTAAACTCTTAACAAGGAAAGTTTCCATAACCTACAACTAATGGCTGCATAAGTATGTTGCCATATCTTGTGTCATGACAAGGAAGTGACTGGAGCCCTCCCACATAGGGCCAAGCAGGCATAATTTGAAACCCCTTTCTAGCAACTAGCGTTTTGTTAACTCTAGAGTAAGTACAGAGCCCTTATTCAGATCTCAAATGTGTTCTCCTGCTCACATATTAGGGTCCCAATCTAGACTGATCTCCTGGGCCTGTTCGAAGTCAAAAGGCAAAACAGCTACTCACAGATAGAGATTTGTCTGCTGTGTTCCAGGGTGCATTGCCTTCCCCAACTCAGAGCACTGGGTTTTTCGATGTTTCACATGGAGAATGGGAAGCTTATGGATGAGTATGGCTACCTTTTATCAGGCAGTCCAATCCCATTTCATAACATCAATTGCTTTGGTTAGGGAGATAGCCAATGTTAATCCTGTGTAAAGTAGACCCATTGATATGACTGACGCTTGGGTTAGTCATGAGTTACTGAAGAGCCCTTCATTTCTACAGAATAGAACATTGGAGGTCACCACTACTACTCATAAAAAAACCTCTTAGTTACATCCTAAGTGTCCACTCACTTCCGGCATTGTTCAATGTTCAACTTCCTTGAATTGCTGGTTGCAGTTTCTGTTTCAAAGAGAAGGGAAGTGCTGTTCTGTTATTTTTTTTTCATTGAAAAAGCAGAGAGGTTGTCAACTGACCAACCTGTAAAATATACTGGTCTTTTACAACCTTTTCTGGTGAAATCTTCCCATGAAAACTTTTACAGCTGAGTTATTCCTTAAAGAGCAAGTTTCACTCCACTCAGGACAAAACAATAAAAAACAAAAGAATGGGGAGGGAAGAAAGGAGTTGCTGTTATTTTAACCATGTTCTTGATACGGTTTTTGCTTTCTGGATGCCTCAATGTGCTTCTTCACAATTCACTCTCCTGAGTCAGCACCAAGCAAAGAGCAGAGTGCTTAATCACTCAAAGGCATTCTTGGGCACGCTCAGTATATAATACAGTTCACAACAGCTCACAAGAAGCCAAAGGCAAAACTGGATGATGCAAAACTGAATTTAGGGCCTCAAAAAGGTTTCCTTTCAATGAGATCTTAGAGTCTTCTGGTTAAAATATAAGATTTTTTTCTGCTTTCCAAGAACTGGGCAAAGATGTCTTAAGCACTCCTTCCGTTATGGACAACACAAGCCAAGAAGAGCTAGTTTGCACATATTGGGCTTTATCCCAATGCTTCTCTCACTTAGGACAGAAAAATCAGAAAGGGCCTGGAATGATACAGGGGCCACCACCTTTAGGAAAACTGACTGCAGTGTAAGTTTATGAGTATTTTGGTCTTTAAAATGGCGCCCCATACAAGAGAAGGAAGGACCCTTGCCTGGCCAGCAAATAAATACTTCATGGAATGCTCAGAACACTTAGCATAAACCTCCAGCTTCTATTGCAAGTATTCTACTTTTATTCCAGCCTTCCCCATCCTGGTGCCCTCTGCATATGCCATTTAGGATTTCAACTTCTTCCATCATGGGCAATGGTCAGGAATGGCTGGAGCTGGTGGTCCCAAACACCTGGAGTTTACAAGTGAACCTCCATTTTTGGGGTTTAACTTTAGTGGGTTTGCTTATTTGTGAATTTGCCATTACAGTGGTACCTTGGCTCACGAACTTAATCCATTCCAGAACTCTGGTCATGACCCAAATTGGTTCTGAGCCAAGTTAAATTTCCCCATAATGTTCAGTGTAAATCAGGTTAATCCGTTCTGTAACCATTTTTTTTTTAAATCAGAAAAATGTGAAGCAAAGTGACAAAGAACAACAAAGATCATGGCCATCTCTCCCTCCGCCCCCAAGCACAAGCACGGCCATCTCCCCACCCCCCCGCAGCATGACCGAGATTGCACCTGTCATCCCTGCACGTGCCTGTCACCACGGCACACTGGCGGGGGGGAGAGATGGGCGCAATCGTGGGCGCACTGGGGGAGGGAGAGATGGGTGTGAACAGGGCGCACTGGGGGAGAGAAGACGGGCATGATCTTGGCCATCTCCACCCCCCCCGAGCAGAATCGTGGCCATTTCCCCACTCAGCAGGGTGGGGAGATGGCCGTGATCATGCTGGTTGACGGGGGAGATGGCCGAGATTGCGCCTGCCTTTCCTGCAGGAGCGTGCCCGTGATCACACATGTCTTCCCTGTATGAATGCAACTGCGATCGTGGCCATCTCCCCATTCGGGGGTGGGGTGGGGAGATGGCTGAGATCTTGGTCGCCACCCAATGCAGAGTTTGTGACCCACATCAAAATTTTCATGAATTTTTTTTTCAGGACCCGATTTGGTCGTGAACCAAGGTGTTCGTGAGACAAGATACCACTGTATTAATATTTTTTGGAGTTTTGCAGCCTTCTGAGGAAAATCATCATCACCATAGAGAGGGAAAGAAAGGGGAGAGAAGAACAGCCTCTAGAGCATGTTTCCTTGCCTTGTTCATCCGAAGGGGGAAATACTTCTGGCATTTCCTTGGTGCAGAGAGGAGGCACGGTGAGCGAAAGGGATGGTGAAGAATAAGAACATAAGCATGTAAGAAATGAAGAAGAGGAGCCCTGCTGGATCAGATCTGAGGGAGGGAGGGATGGGGGAGCAATCCAGTCCATATATGATCAACAGTAGTAAGAGTTAAGGTTTGGGGCAGGTGTCTACAGATGCTCACAGTTTTTCCACTGAACCCTGTAGAAAGATGGCAACATTGCAGAGATGGCGACTCCTGCTTCAAATGATGACTGAATATTCAGGCTTCCTGGTGACTGCCCTTATTAAGGCATGGGGCCTCCTTAGGGTATATTCAAGTTCCAAATAAAGCACTGAATTAATACACAGGCTTGATACACACAGGGCAATTGCCTTCTCAGGCTGAGTCTGAACTGACACGTTCCTGTTCTCAGGTTTCATGCATGAGCATAATAAAGTACAAAAGTGGACAATCTGTGACATGTACCCTGAGCACTCTGCAGTGCCTTCCTTCCAGACTGCTGTTCCCACTGTCACCCAGGGCATGACGAGAGAGTAAGAACTGGACCCCTTCCAGCTTGCAAAAGCGCTGTGATGGCATAGGGGCAGGTCTAATTAGCAAGATCAAATTCTTCAGTCTCAAGTTAATTAGTGCTGAACAACTGCCCTATTGGTTCAAGTACCAGTGATCACTGATGAAAACAAGTGTCTCAATTGTATTCCTAAATATGCATTGCAAGGCTGAAGAGGAAAAATGAAGTGGGTGTGGGGAATGGGAAAACGGAATGGGGTGGCCTGGAACCGGCTGTGGCTGGCAACCCAAGCAAGAGCGTTCCACACCACAGCGCTTTGATCCTAGCCCCGTATTTTTAATCTGACAGAAAGGTGTTCAGGAATGTCCCTTTAATTCAAACAATCAAGGCTGAACATTTTTCTGCTTATAAAAATGACACGTTGAGCTAATAATGTGAAATTTGACATCCATGATCAACCTGGAGATACCTACATTTCAGCAAAATTTCAACATACACTTATATAAATTAGCCCAAATACATCAATTTAAGAAGTGCTGCAAATGGACACATTTGTCCTTTTTAATCCAAACATACTTTTCTTTCAGAACCTGGTAAAAATGACCAGTGTACTTTATTCAGGTTCTCTGAGGGGATATGACTTTCATTTGCTTTGGTGAAATTCTGAGCAGCAGCTCTAAAGTTATTAAGGTGTTTCTGCCTCATGAAGGCCTATGGCTGCAACTCCTGGCACTGTGAAGCTAGAATGCTTGGATATAAGCAGCTAACGGGCAACTCACAGGACAATCTTGCTAGAAAACAGCAAGGTTCGACTGTTTCGTAAAGCAATACAGTTTCCCTGTGGCCCTTGGGACAACATGTGATAGTCTTAACTCTAGTCAGAAACATAGACTTCAGTGTTTAATGTCTTAAACTCTGGTCCTCAACACAGATGCAGGAACACACCCATGTAGAGAGAAAGAGAATAAGAGAATGTCTGCACATGTGTGCTATAATTTGTTAAGACCTGATAGCTTATCATAGCATGGCTAAACTTTCCACTGACAAAGCACCACTACATTCATCACCAGCATTTCATCCGCAGCCAGTATCAATAGTGACAGGGCATTGTGAATTCCATTAACCTGCGCAAGGATGAAAATATTTCAGATCAGAGGCAGCCCTGGAAATGTACGTCTTAAAGGAGGGATAACCGAAAAGTGCTCTTCACATCTTCAGGAGGCCTGCTGCTTCCTTCTTTCTGGGCATGGTGATAACATGGAGGAAGTCAACGCCAAAGGGCCATAGGGAGGAATCATCATGACCCACTGTCAGCATTAAACCGGGCAAGCTGTCCTGATCGTCTTTTTGCAGCAGCAGAAACTGCCAGTTCTATCAATGTGGCTTGTCTCTCTTGAGAGAGCCAGAAAGAGAACAAAAATGAACAATGTGTCAATCAACCAGACACCTATGATGCAAAGGGAACCTCCCATCCTGAACAACCAGGCAGGGGTCTGATCGGCATTCACACAATGCAGCATCTTGCAGGGGAGAGAGGTCCTCTGCTGTTGTTATTACTTTGACGGGTATGTATTATTGACAGCATTCCGTCTTAGCCTTGATAAAAGATTCTCTCATCTGCACCATCTCGTCCTGCCTGCCCTTCCTTCAACACAGCTCCAGATTTCTGTTCATTATCCAGGGCAAAAACTCTATCTAACCCCAAACATACACATTGGAGCCTGCAACATGCAGGAGAATCATGGGAGTCTGAACAAGCAGAGAAACTCAGGACTCTTTCTTTTCTTCTTTGATTTTAGAAAGCCACTGCATGGATCTTGAATCCAAGACAGTGCGGATTAGAAAATGATCATTGCACAAATGGAAAACCCTTGACCCTGTAGGAGGCAGAACTAATATAGTTAGTCACCAAAGAGTGTTTGATAGCAGAGAGTTAAAACTAATGAGGGAGTTCTTTTCAAACTGGGTGCACCTGCTCTTAGCATGAGATAATATCTTTCCTTCCAATATGCACTGCTATGCTCAGCATGCGCATTTTCAAAAAGTGTATTTCACTCCAATCCACACAGTCAAAGCAGTTTGCATCAAATTATATTTTAAATGTGCCATAAAGATTATGGGAGGTGATTATGTGTTGTGGGGAAAATGATTAATGTTGCTGAACATTTTTTTTATTAAATGTAGCTTTCCCTAGCAGGATGGTTTCATTTCTTATTATTCTGCTATGCAAAATCATGAGCCCAAAACAGGTCTAGGTCAACACCCCATGAACGTGACTGGATGTCAGTTAGCCTAAGTGCACACAGATGTCCTATAAGTAGAACTTATGCAGTCTACAAAGCATATACATTTGGGTTCCTTGAATCACACTTCCTTGTATCATTCATGCTTAATTAGTATTGTGGAATTCATACTAGTACAGAGCCACCTGCACTTAGTTTTGCTTAATGAATTTGCATTCTTTTCTGATGTCAGTTGCTGTATGATGGGAACAGGAAATAAAGGAATAATGGAACAGGAAGCAGAAGGGATGCTTCAGCAGACATTTTCACAATCAATGGAAATAAGAAAGAAGGCTTTTGTGCTGAGACACAGGCTGCTTAACTCGTTTGTCAAGGATGTGGAAAGGGGAGACACATTCTGATACTGAGGATCTGCCATCTCAGGAGATTTAGGTTTTGACAGGATCGCTGCTAAGTCAGTGGAACTCTAGATACGCCACTGCCATGAAATATACACTGGCAGAACCCCCTAAATTTTGCTGTGGAGCATGCCACTGGTGGAATCATTCTGCAGAAGGTGCATTTGTAGCAAACACATTAGCTACCAACTAATGTGAAATATGTGTGGAAATACGTGTCAGGCTGTTTAAGCATCTAACCTGTAAAATATAAACAAAGCAAGTGGGTCAAGAGGGTGGAATTTTCAAGGGTGGTGGCAGGAGTTGAATTCTTCTTTTCAATTTCTAAGAGCTCCCAATTATACATGAGTCAGTCAGTTTCACCTGAGAATTTCTGAAGATGGAGTACAAGAGAGATTTTTAAGTGTGCAGGGACCGCTAGCCCTATCCCTGAAGCTTTCAGACCCTCTTGACATCTGGTAATTCTCAGCTGAATACCAACTAGAAAGCATTAGCTTCTTGGCAGTGACCTTTAGCAGCCTGAATCTATCCATTGTCTGTAAACACTGCTATCAACTTGGGCAAACACTTCAAATTACATAAATAATTTGATGGGCATATATATGTATTTTCTTTTCCTCATTCTCTATGGATTTTAGTTCCATCTATGCCTAACTGTCAAACTACTTTTAAACATTGTTTAATTAATATATTTTTTGTTTACTATTGTGAACTACCCAGAGAGCTTTGGCTACGGGTGGTATAGAAATGAAATAAAAACTTTAAAGGCCCATTTTGTCCTTTCATAGACATTGTGAATCTATTGCATACCTTGTCTGGCTTGTTTTCTCTTCTGAAGATACATGGAGGTCCCATATGCCAGAGACGGGCACCTTGTTGAGCTCCAGATGTTTTGGCCTACAGCTGTTACTAGTCCTAGTCAGTATAGCCAATGGTGTTGAGTTGGGACCTGAAGTTTCCCACTCCTATCATACAGATTCAAGGGTATGGCATATGTTAATATTATTTTTATAATTAATCCAAATATACTCATTAGTCTGTTCTACGTTAATTAACTTTATAAGATTATCCCAAACACATTTCTATTATTTTTCATCTTAAGTGTATGATTAAATAAAGGTCAAGACACATTTTCAATCCCCATTTTGAACCTAATGGGTTCAAAGATACAATTCCATATCTGAGCTTCATATGCATAAAATAATATAGACTGCAGTCCTGTACACACTTGAATTCAGCAGGGCTAATTTTCAGTAGACATGTAAGGATTAATATAGTCATTTTGCAGCATCAGCCCTTTTAACAACCTCCATACTGGCTGCAGACCTGTTTCCAGGCACAGGACAAACTTCTGCTTATCACCCATAAAGCCCTGCACAGCTCAGGACCAGGCTACCTAAAGGACTGCATTTCCCCATGCAAACCTGCCAGGGTTCAAGCAAGCCACTCTTCGTTCTGCTGCCATCAGAGCCATCTTGAGTGAGAGACAGAGGGCCTTCTTGGGTGGCCATTCCCAGACTCTGGAACTCCCTGCCAAGTGAGGATAAGTTTGCTCTTGTCTGTTGTCCTTCCACCAGCAGGCAAATTATTTCTGTTTAGGCAGGTCTTTGGAAAGTAAGCATGTCTGCTGCCAAAGGAACTCATAATCAGCTGGGCTCTCTCTCTCTCGTTTACTGTTGTAAAAAGTAAATTACACACTTTACTGTTTGTAATTGTGTTTTAATAGATGAGTTTTTATGTTATGATCTAATTAAAACATTGTTCTGAATCTGCATTTTACTCATGCTGGCTGCCTTGACCACCGTTTTGCTTGGAAAGGAGCAAGATAAGTATGCAAAGTAAACAAGCAAAGCCTTAATGCTCTTTTCTTGCATCTCTTATGAGGACAGAGAACAGGAGCTGAGGAAAATGCAGGACTACTAGATTCAAGCGTGATGCCAGCCCTTCATGGGAAGCATAGCATCCGAGTTCCTGGCTCAGGAGCACTGACCAAAATTGAGTGTTGGTGTATTCCAGCCAAGAATCTGATTTCGACATCAGAAATATCAAGGATCTCATAACCCCTGGCAACCAATTCATCATAGGAGCTGCACACGAGCAAGTCTGTAAAGTCTCAGAAATGACAACAGCAATGAAAAGATCAATATTTCAATAACGGTTTGGTTGTTGAAGCACCCATTTAAGCTTTTCTTTTTAAAATCATGAATCCATAACAAAACAAAAAGCAATTAGCAAAGCACATGGTCTTAAAGATGGAATGCAAAGAATAAAACATTTGAAGCCTCTCTGACACGCATAGCATTTCTGTTGTGTCTTGTTCTTTTGTGCACACAACATCTTGAGCATTGTTTTGTAATGGGGACCTAAGATATAAATGTACTAATTGAAAATATAGCTGGTGCTATATAAAAGGATAAAAGTAGCTAAAACTCAAAGAGCAAAATCCAACACAGATTGTACTTAGATTAGACCTCTTCAAATGAATCGGATTTCAGTTAGTCATGTCTTAAATCCCATTCTTTTCAGGAGTGTATTCTAAGTCAGGCTTACTCATTGTTCCTTGCTAGAAGTGGTTTGTCATCTAAAAATAGACAAATCACAAGAAACAGGAAGAGGCAGGGAAGAAAGAAAAGGACTGTGCAAAACGGACCATAGCAAGAAAAATGGTAATCTAAGACCATAAACTTTATGATGCAGTGGTGTACACCCCAGATTTGTTTGATTGCAATTCCCATCTTGAAAATGGGTTACCATTGGTAAAGTCACATTTGACACAGCATTCGCCATGAATATGGGGGGTAGATTGATCATGCTTCTTTTCTGTTTCAGGCGTGCCAGGTCCATGGCTTGCTCCAGTCCTCTAGAGAGGCTACCAATGGGGCCCTGGGTTCAAGGTCCTATTCATCTGAGAAGGTTTTAAATTCACAGAGTGTATACTGCAGTTCCATTTGGATGCTGACTTACAAAAAGAGATGGCACCTTGTTGCCAGCAACAAACTGTTTTATCTGGCACAACAATAAAAAAATCAATGCAAGAAGCTATTTTTGAAAGCTGTAGGAAGAGAAGAAAATAACTTGCTTTTAGGTCTGCTTGCTGAAACTCCAACAATGCTCACTAAGCATAGAACATATTTTTAAAAACATGCTCAGCGCACACACACAGCTCTGATGAAAATTCTTGCATATATTTTAAGTCTCATAAGTAATACAGCCTGGGAAATGTTGTGACATTGCAGTCATGCTCTGTATGGATTTTGCTTCATAGTGACACTGATTTTTCCTCTATCGCTAGGTTCTGTAAGCAGTCACTGAGGTATGCAAGAAAGTGAAATAATTCATACCTCAGTGAATTATTGGGCATAACAACCAAAGGCTGAGAAATGTCACAACACACACACACACACACACACAGAAGGTGCTGATCCGCAACCATGTATATTTTTGGAAGGAGCTCTCTGTATAAAAATATGGCCACTATTTGGATAGGTTGGACCAGGAAAGAAAAAAAAAGATCAGAGCAGCATGATTCAAAAGAAGGCTGCTGTTTGCTAAGCCAGTGCCATGTTGCAGCCCACACTGCTGTGCTAAAGTTTTGTTCCACTGTGGCAAAGTCAGGTATGCCAGCACAAAAGTTTTAGGATCTTGATTTAAATTTTAATTCATAAAGCAGTTCCTTTGAAATAGTTCAGTAGTGTTTCTTTATTGTTCTCTCTTCAATTGAGGAGTTAATTGAACTTAAGATGAATGTCCACAATAAATGCCTGTTAGTACTAAACTGCCCAACAGTTAATTAACCAACTCATTTATTAGTAAATTAATTGATTTGCTAATAAAATGTGTGTAGTGCTTGAAACTTCTAAGTGCCAAAGTATTAAAACTCAGAGTCAAAATCCCTTGATTAATTACAAAAAGAGATACACAGAAATAATGGAACAGTGTTAAAAGCAGCAATGGAAGATTAATCCAATGGTGAAGCACCCTGATCATCAAGCCAGGGAAAGCTTGCCTCAGGAAGTACATTTGTGGGAGGAAACTCCCATCTGCTGCCTCCTGGACTGCAGAGGAGAGGGTGTCCCAAAAGGCAAGTGCTGCTGCAAAGCACGCCCACTTCCAAGGTGCCATTTGGCGGCTTTCTTCTGGGTGCGGAACAACCAGCAACACTTTTGAAGTTCTGAAGGACTGGCTGGGTGCATAAAGGGGGAAAGCTGTCTCCATTGTCATGGCTACCAATGATGGGAACTGTCATCCAACACATCCGAAGGATGCCAGGCTGGGGAAAGATAGTGTTGTGGGAGGGACTCCTTAAGGAAGCTGCAAAGACTGCTGGGCTTGCAGTAAGTACGTACCAGCACAGAGACACACAACAGCACTTCCCCGTGGGGTCCTCCCAAAGGGGCACAGGGACAACAGTGTGGAATGCGGAAGGCAGAGAAAGGCCATTAAGCCTTGAACTTCATCTGAAGTTCATTCTTGTCAAATCAGGAGTCCATAATACTATTCTCTTTGGGGGTGATTTGTAATCTGTCATCATATGTCCAGCTAAAATGTGCATGTTTGGTTAATTGACTGATTCAGGGAGCAGTCAGCTTTGAAGGAAAATCATCCTGGGGAATCTTATTATGCCCATCTGGTATGAATAAATCAAGCGGACCACTGGACTGAGAAACAGAAAATGCTATTTCACGGAGCTGGGTTACTGAGACCTGAGCAAATTTGCAAAGCGCAAAGAGTCGGGCTGACTGGCATTAATTTGCCATTCCATAACTGATAACCAAAAAGAGGGGTGGGTGGGAAGGATATTGATAAAACGTAGAAAATCGATAATAGTCTTGCAGACACTGCCACTTAAGACTTCTAAGTGTCCTCATGGAGGGGCTGGGAGAGCAGATGGATTTCCACAGTGCCTTGATAAAGGGAGGGAGAAATGGGGCACGCTGAGACAGAGCTTTTATGCCACACTGGTGGTGCAGTCCTTGCTAAGAACAGAAACTGTGTGGGCTCCCAGCACATGTCATTCATTTACTTCAAAAGATTTCTGTTGTTGTTTTTAAAGAATGCTGACAAAACCACTGGAAAGGGAATGTCTGTGGAAAGGAAGGAAAATAATGAGGCAGGACTGGAAATAAAGTAAGCCACAGTATCATTTTCATTTTTCAAAATTGTGGTATGTAAGCCAACAGGTTTAACACCAAGCCCAGGGTATGCTACTGCAGACAGGAGAACCTGGAGGAATGTTGTCCATGGGGTCACTGAGAGTTGGGCACGACTTTGCAACTGAACAACAAAAAATGCTACTGCTTGGCACAGGGAACCGGGCCTGGCTAGCTAGCCACTGTTTGCTTCCAGCACCTCAGCTCAAAGAACTGGCAGCTCTGCTGCTTAACAGAAGAGAGGGCTGCTGCATTGGCCATGCTGTCAAGCAACCCTTTCTAGCACAGACCCATCCTCTCAGTGCTACCCTTTCCTTCTATGCAGGGATGAACTGGGCACCTCCCCACATGCTGTAATCTTCTCCACATCCACACAGACACAGGCAGCCTAAGGAAGAGGTAAGCCAAGCTTGATTCCCTTCCTTCTCTCACAAGCCTTTCAATAAACACCCAAGTTGCATTAATTAGTGACAAGCCAGCATCAGATGGCTAGAGCCCATCTCATTTTACATAAATGAGTCTTGCCCTGAATGACATCAGGCAGAACCATCATTATTGCACCCATCTAAACTTGCCTGGGCTTCCTCCTAACCCATCTGATAATAGTCTATAGCCCCTGGTATGCATGCCTTGGCAACATCTCCACCCACAGTCTTCATTGCAGGAAACAGCTCCTGTGGCCTGACAGTCGTCTGGCTTCAGTTATCTGGCAACCTCCTGCCTGGATCATGCAATGTGCTCCATGTGAAACTACTTCTGTCAGTGGTCCAGAAGCGCCTGTTACTGCGGCTGGGCATTCTGAATTGATTACCCCAGTGCAGAGTCAGCTGGACCAGTTGTGAGTCAGTTTCTAGGTCCAGTTCAAAGTGTTGGTGCAAAACTTTCAAACCCTAAATGACTTAGGAGCAGTATAGCTGAAGGAGCAACTTCTTTCATTACGTCCTTCCAGATTGCTATGGTTGTGCTCAGAGGCTCCTCTCCAGGTGACAGTGCCCACAATTATGGAAAGGTAGCTACCAAGGAAACAGCCTTCTCTCTGGTGGCCCCATCTGTGGAAATGGCCTTCTTGGGGAGACCTGCCTGGCATCTTCACTGTACATATTTAGAGGTCAGGTTAAGAGCTGCTTCTTCCAGTGGGCTTTTAATTCTGGTGCTCTGATGATTAAGCTAGCACTTTAACAGTTTTAATAATATCTTCTCTGTTTTATTTGTGTTTTTAAACTAATGTTTAGTTTTTTAAATGATTGTAAACTGCCCCAGAGGCCATAATTAATTAATAAAAACTTCCTTGAGATGGCCAAAATCCCCAATCAGTTCACTAACCAATTCCAATCTGGAAATCACGCCCAGGTGTAGGACTGGATCTTGGAAGCTGGTCCCAGCCATGACAACCTCTGATTGATTATTCCACAATGAACAGAGCGTTGTCATGAAAGTAGACCTTCTCAGTTGTGGCATCCCACTCTCTGGAACAATGTCCCATGCATGGTTCAAGAGGCCGAACTGACAGAACTGAGGGTGAATTTCAGATACCTTTCAAAAACATCTTTCTTTATGTGGGCATACCTGGTATTTAAAGGATTATGACAAAGCACCTTTTTATGGTTTATTGCATCTTGCTCTAAGTCATTTATTGGTACTCCTTTTTATATTGTTGTCATACAGGACAACTTCAAAGGGTCAGAACCACCCACAAGCCACACCATGCATACCGACCACCGCTCCCAAATTGCTACCAAATTTTACCAGCAATTTGGTTGTAAGGGGAAAAAAGTTCCAGTTTCCTTTTGAAGTTCATTTTCAACCCTGAATCTGTTTCTGCAGAATATAGCTAAGATAAATATAAAACATGGCTTAGCCATCTGTGCCCTTTTGTATGGTTTCTGCCACCTGAAACTGCCACTGCTACAATGCCACATTTCAACAGCGTATTGTAGTTTTAAGGGGGAAAGCTGTATTTTATCTTTCAGGCAAACTGCATGGGAAGCAGCCTGGTTGAATGCAAAATCCTACTGTAAGAGTTTTACACTAAAATATGCCACAGGCATTCTGGCGTTCCTGTTTCAAAAGTTTCTTCCTTACCACCAAACTGCTGCCAAATGTTGGTGACAGCTTGGAAGTGGTGGTGGGTGTCTGAGTGGCTCCTAAGTGGTCCTGGAAAGGGAGCAGAAATAGGTCCTTAGATCCTCTGAAGTTGTCCACCCCTGCAATGTGCACAGTCTTATACCAAATAAAAGTGTGCAGTCTTATAAATCCCAAATAAAATAAACTTATAAACTGAGGGATCAGTGCAGTCAGTAAATAAAAACTTATTTACTGCAGGGATCAGTAAATAAGAACATAAATGTTTGGAGAGGGAAAGTAGAACTCTTTTTTTTTTTTGTTATCATTATTTATGTATGTATTTATGTATTCTTTGTGAGCTGCCCTGAGGCTTTGTTGCGATGGGGGCGGCATAGAAATGTTTTAAATAAATAAATAAAATAATAAATATCTCATTCTCATTTTGGAGAGCGGCTTAGAGGACATAGAAGAATCACACAGGTGTCTATGTGTCGGTATCCACTCTATTACTACTACAAGAAAAAGATCTCGGAAGAGCTGTTATAAATAAATGGATGGCATGGCTAGGACAGTATGGGAGAGGTTTACCTTACTTTGCTTCAAAATAAGCAGCCATAAATAATCTCCAAGCAGCTTTCACAACTTGCCTGAGGTAGACTTTTTGTTCTTCACCGTAGCCTTTGCCCACCTTGCGCCCCCAGAAATTGTCTTTTCAAAAAGCCATAAAAGCACGAAAGAGAATAATCACACAAACTTGAAAAACCGCAGGTTTACCATCTTTCAAGGGTAAGTGGGGACATCAAGCCATAAATCTTAAAGTAAACTTTTAAAATCAGCAGAATTCTTCAAGCTTGTTTCCCTAGAAGGGCATGGAAATGATTAACATAATGGTAAGAACAATTTCCATGAAAAGGTGGGGCAACAAAAGTTACAGGAATTGCAGCTGTCCATCATTGTGAAGAACACTACCTCATGTTCCACTTCTTGATGAGAAAGAAGTCTTATGATCAAGATGAGGCTTCCTGGTGATGTCGTATTTTCCTACCACTACCACAAGCACTGCAATAACCAGCATTCAGAGTTTTGCATAGAAAAGAAAACTTTCCTAGCTTTTGCTCTTGCTACTTACCAAAAATGGCACACACCCGCCCCCCACCAGTATACAAATACTGTTATAAAGAAACAAGCATCAGTCAATACAGTTAGGAGATATAGGCTGTGTCTGCATGTAACAGAAAGCAGGCAACTCAGTTTTCGTTGTGTGCCAATTTTGGGACAGTCACATGATCACACGGTTACCTGGGGAGCACGGTTTCCATGCCATCCTCTCTGTCCTCCAGCGTTGCCACACATCCTGGCAGCCCTGTGAGCAAAATTCCTGTCCATTTCCTATTCTTTTCTATGGACCAGAGTAGTATGATTGGTCTGCTGCAGTCTTGAGGTGGGACTCTGCCTTCACCCTCCCAACTGTACTTGCTTATTTGAGGAACTTCCCACATACTCCAGAGCCCAGCTATTTTTATTAAATGAAAATAAACAGTTTCACAATTACTGCCCTCCCCTCCCTCCATGTATTTTGTGCTTTTCTCCAGTTTTCCCGAGTAAAAAGATGGACACATCGTTGGACAATGGAAATAAAGTGAGGAATGATTTGTCTGTTGCTAGGTAGCTGAGGGCTATAGACATTGAGTGCTAGAAGTGGCAACTTCTGTGGGAACTCTTGCCAGGGGGCTCTATGGCGCTTCCATACCAACAATGCTAAAATGGCTATCCTGGGTCCGGACAACCTGAGAAGCCATGGTGAAGTGTGGAATCCTTAGATGACACTGTTGATTCTCTCCATGATTTCAGAAAAGTAATACTTGGTAATACTATCAAGCTGGAGCCCGTCAAATGGGTCTGAACAACACAACAAACCCACATTGATAAGATTTTACCATGTCTTCTCATGCTGTGTGAACCCACCCATAGACTTCTCTTTGTTGCTTCTGTGGTAGAAATGTTCAACACACTGGTGAGTTGTTTACTTACACTACCAGCACCATCTATTGAAGAAAGCAGTTAAAAAAACTCTGCTAGGATAGAATCAGAATCTGGGTGTGATAATTACTTCAGCCCCAGGATGAAATGTTACCTTTATCCTGAATTTCAGTGTTTAAAAGGATGAACGTGCGTGTTGATGACAGACTTGGTGAACTGCTGTGGGAGTCTGTAAATTAACTGCCAATGCAGGCCTGGGAAATGTATATGACAAGGACTTATGAACTGCTGCGCAACAGGATGCGGGCTGGACCATTTTGAACTAGTTACAGCTACAGCTACTTAACAAACTTCAAGTGCAGTTTCATCACAGTAAGAGATCTTTAATGTTACTAAAGCAAGAACAAGAACTGGTAAGTTCCTCTAGAAAGGGTTAAAATTGGCAAGTCAGCTGTAATATAAAATAACCAGAATCATAATGCAACATCCTAGTTTTCAGAAGGCTTGGCTGAATGGTTTGAGTATTACCAGATAATAAATAACCCAAGGTATCTGCCATTGTCACTTCTGGTCATGTCTGGATTCAGTTTCAGGTCATTCACCCTCATCTGGTCCATTGCTTATTCTGTCAAGTCATCTCAACCCAGTGTCCTTGGATTGCTTGTCTCTTTAGTGAACTATGGTTGTCTTTGAAGATATCAAAACAAGCCTTTTAAGCATGTGATTATTGCCTGAGCAGGTTCCAGCAAACCAAATAAGAAAACCAAACTGCTTCATGACATTTTTACAGGCAGTTTTTGCTTTAAATAGAAGCTGTACAGAAATCATTAAGGACTGCTTGGTTCCTTAAGGCAATAACTTCATCAAACAGTGAAATTAAATCAAGTTTTCATCTATTTGTTGAATACATTTAAATTTTGAAAGCAATATCTTGCACTGCTCGTGTGACTTAATGCTAAAAGTATCCAGTAGTTTCATTTAAAAAAATAGGCACAGGCTCTGACATACTGTTCTTTTAAAAATAAAAAATAAGCATTTGGGATAATAGATGGAACATAGAAGACCACTGCTGGTCCCTTGCATGAATTGGCAATATTTTTCTGAGCCCACTTCAAGGTGCTGGTTTTGACCTTTAGAGCCTTACATGGTTCAGGACCACAGCGCCTAAAGGAGCGCTGTTCCAGGCATGAAAGTGCCAGTATGTCATATTCTTCATCAGATGTCCTCCCCCAGGTCCCTGCTCTGAGAGAAGCCTGGAGGAAGGCAATGGGGAAAGGGCCTTCTCAGTGGCAGTTCTGCAGTTATGGAATGTTCTTTCTAATGAGACCTGCCTGATACCAGCATTATATCTTTAGCATTAGTTTAATACTTGCTCTCAGGCATTTGATGGCATTTAATGAGGTTTCAGTCAGGTCTGAAATGTTTCATGTTGTTGATTTCATACGATTAAACTCTCATTTAGGGAAAAAATGAACAGGAGCACATTTTAAGTAGACCACAAGTCAGCCAAATTCTTTACACTTCTTCTGATCACACAGGAACTCTCTTTGGTACAAGGAAAATTATTTGATTTAGTTATCATCCCTCATCAGGGTTCTGTGCATTTTTGGAGATTACTTTGTATTCTCAATATCTGCAAATCCAACAAATGAATACCACATTCCCAAAAAAGTATAAATTTTTACCTGGCTTCTTTGTATCAGAAGATGTTTAGTGAGTTCTCCATTAAAGCAAGTTCAAAAATATTCTGTTTCCATATGTTAACAGAAAGTTCATTTGCTGATTTCAAGTTCAAACAAACAAACGGACTTCTTTATGCCTTAGCTGTGCCTTGGATATCATACCGGTTCTCTTATCTATGTCCCAGCATTTGGTTGCAATCCACCATATAACTCTGTGAGTCTACATAAACACTTTTCCTTCCATGTTACAAACTGTTTAAATTTGTCTCTATAATTTAAAAAGTGGATAGCATAAAAAGGGAATCATAAAGGAGGGAGAAAACAAATCTTTATTACATCTTTGCTAGGTATGTATTGTACTGTTTAAGGGGTTACATCAGTGATCTTGAGTCTTGAGTATTTACAATGAAATGGTCTCTCGGTATTTCCATATTAATCTAAGATTTAGTTTTTGATCATCATGTACTAGGTGAATTAATTTATTGAGCTGAAAAGTATCAGAATATTGAGATAGTCTGAAAAGCCTCAGTTCTTCTCCCTAAATTCTTTATAAGAAATTTACTAACAAAAATAAATGTAGAAGGATCAATTGCTATTTTTTAAACATTTGTTCAGGTAAAGGCAGAGATTATGTTTGAAATAAATAAATTAATGTTAATAATAATTTCATTTTAATCACCACATTTTCCCCAGTCATTTTAAGTTCAATTTAGGCCATTGTTTCAATTTTTATCTAATATATTTGGTAACTAGTTAGTGCTTGAGTTTTATTACCTTTGACAGGTAAATTCTATCTTATTCATATTTTAGTTTCTGTGTGCATCCCTGAGTTTTTTGCAAAAGTAACTGTTGCCTATTACTATCTACATAAGCAACTAGATTTTTTTCATAGTCAATTTGTATTTCTTTTGCTTTCCCAAAGTCTTTTATTATCTGCATGGCCCTCATTAAGCTCTTAATAGAATCTGACCTGCAAACAAATTAATCATAATTGGTTGTGAATGAATTTGAATCTTTTCTGTTGATGAAGAGCTGTGAAGTAAGTAAGCTGTGAAGTAAGGGTGCAACAGAAAAGGTAAAAAGTAGTGGGAATAAAGGACAGTCTAGTTTAGTTCTCCAGTTGATCTGAACTGGTGGAGAGCCTATTGCATTTAACAACTGCTTGGCTTTGAAAGCATAATTAAAAAAAACAGTTGTGTATCATTGTATGCTTGCTCAGGCTAAGCAACTATAGCCATTCTAGCTTATCGAAAGCTTCAACTGCATCCAATGATCTATTGGCATAGGGTTTCTGCTCTTTTTCATCCAATGATAAACTATATTAGGTGTTTTTCTTATTGGGTCAACTGCATTATACCTTCTAATACACCAAATTGATCATCTGCAACATATTGTGAAGCTATTCTACCAAACCTCTCAGCCAGAATCCCCATGATTTAATAACCTAACAGGGCGATATGAATCACCCTCTTCAGGTTTTTCTTTGGTTTTTGTAAGAGTAGGATCTAGGAAACTTGCCAAAAGTGAGCCACTGTATTATTATCCATAAATTTATTGAAAAGCTTTACCATATAGGATGGTAATTGGTCACCATATATTTTATAGCAAGCTCCTATAAATCCATCATACCTCGGTAATTTTATGGCCTCTTCTTCTGTAATATCGTAGTTTAAGTAGTTGTACTACTTAAGTAGTTGTACTACTTTAGAAGATCCTATCAGAGAATTCAAACTGGATTTAGGCAACAGTGTCCAGACACCCTATGCTCTGTGCCACCAGGGCAATTTTCAGGCCAAAGGAATTATTTCCAGATATTTGTGGTGCTGCTGTGCCCCCACTGGCCTAAGTGCTAACTATGCTCAGCCCAACCAGAGCAAGAAACATGCAAAACTATTAGTGTGGAGTTGCAGAACCTCTTTTAGCCCAAGGACTCAATTCCATTTTGAAGACTCTTTCAAGGGGTGTGTGAGTATTCACTAGTGGGCCAGGCCACAGGCAAAAAGGTGAGAGGAGAGAGAGAGAAAAATGCTACCATATTTTAGCTTAAAACCTTTTTCTGCTAGAAATTAAGCCTTATAAAAGGAATTTCAACCTGACCAAAAGCAAACTACCAAACAATCAATGACTAGAGGAAAGGATTGCCACCACTATGTCAGAAGGGCTTTCGATAGGTTTTGACTCCTAGTGGGGGACTTCAGAACATGGTTTCCTGGTTAGGCCACTGAATTTCCCCAGTAGGTATCCTCTTTTTTGAGTAGGAAAGAAAGGGTCCGATCCTTTCCTGCCACACTTTGCCTGCTGGTAGAGTGGTGGTGCTCCTCCCAGTAGCTTTAGGCCACCATTCTTCCCCCACTGCATACAAAGAAACAAATTCTCATCACAACATAGTGGCCTTCACAGGGTACAATGGGATAGAAAGAGCTTTTGGTTGCCTGGAGGAGCACTGGAACTGCTGCTTAAATTTTTCTCTCTCTTTAATTACTCCAGCCTCCAAGTGACTGAAGTGCGCCCATGTCACCATCTGCAAATGAGTCAGAGAAACTGGGAAAGAGTTTGACACCTTTGTCCTCCTATATCCAACAGAGCAGGGGTGCACAACTGTGTTTGCTGAGGGTCCTACATGATGCTGGGTGGAAGGATGCACAAACACACTCACAGCTCCCAGTGGTTCTGATAGTAATCACTCGGCAGCAGGGACTGAACAAAATCCACAAGAATTTCTGGAAGAGGAAACTGCTATGCATGTGGGAGGGTGTCAGAGCAACTTTGGAGCTATAACTAATTCTTTGGCCAGGACGTCTCCAATTATATTGTTTTTATATTGTTATTATTTATTTATTGTTGTGAGCCGCCCCGAGGCTTCAGCGAATGGGGTGGCATAGAAGCTTTCTAAATAAATAAATAAATAAAGTGGTAGGGGGCACATGTATCCCTGAACTGTAGGTTGTGCTCCTCTGCTGTAGAAGATGTTATTGCATCCTTTGCCATCTTAATTTCCTACTTCCAGAGGCTTCAGTTTGTGATCCCTGCACCAGTTCCTTACAATATGAGGTTGTAATCTCCCACTTAAAAGAAAGATTGGTGGTGAGGATGTCCATCATATTTAGGGTCTGAGCATCACACATAGGAAGAATGTTTCATACAGCTTAGATTGGCTGGAGACCTTAGGTTCTAGTATCTATCTTGGCATCTTTGCTCGAGTCCTCTGGAATCAGTAGTTTGGGAAGACATGCACCTGTGTTTTGCTGTTAACCATGCTGCAGTGAGAATTGTGTGTTTTTCTGCACAAAGCTATGGATAAATGGAACTGTTCTGCCATTTGGACACAAAGGATGGAATAAATAGCTTTTAGTCTATTCCAGCTACACTAAATGATATTTATTACTATTGGCGTGCATTTCAAATCCAATGTTTTGTTGCAATCTGACTGCAGATCCCACAGCAAATGTCAATTCCCTCTTCCATGTGACTCATACATGTGCATTGGCAGCAGACGTGTGCATGCACACACACACACACACACACACACATTATGGAAAGCACAGTTTCAGAAACATGAGCTTTCTAGAAAGTTATGCAGGGTCATCATTGTGGAGATCAATGAAAGAAAAAACACAAATATATGCCCAACAAGCTCCCAAAATAGTTTCATAATATGTCAATACTGTCTGGCATGCTTTTTCAGACTGTAAGGCAGTACAAACAAATTTTCCTCCTCAAATCTGCCTTGATGTTTACATGGTGAAACACAAAAATAGAATTTCAATAAAGCAGCACAGAAATATTAGCCAACAAAGTGATCAAACCATTTCACAAACAGAAGATGCTTGTCACCACAGAGAAAGATTGAAATTCTGGGATCCCCTTCTTTTTCTTCCTCTTTTGTCCTTTAAACACCCTCTAAATTAGGAATGAGAGAACTTAAATCATCAGTAACAGAATAAAACAGTGATGCCCTCCTCTCCAAAGGCTCTGAAAGAAAACAACAGGTCATGCTTCATCATCATGTATCCAGTTGAGCAACTGAAATGCTCTTATGTATGTTGCACCCTAAAGCACTGTTTCGGGTGCAATTTGTTTGACTTCAAGTGCTACTCACAATAATAAAGGAAGAAGCTTTGATGGTATTCTCCACCCTGTTAATTATTTTGCTATAAACGGATATGGGCAGCTGAAATTTCAGGCCCAAAACACAGTGGCACAGATTCTGTCTAAAGGACAGTGCAGTGACCCTGCTCATTATTCACTACAGCCCACGAGGCTGACACAAGAAGACAACCTTGTGTTCTGCCATTTATGCTGTTTGGGCAAAAAATCAACTCTTCCTTGCTGTTCAGAAGATGAAAACAAATAGGACTCCCAAGAACTACAAGGCCCTTTCCCTCAACCCAGACACACACATGCAAAGCTTAAATCTCAATGTGCTGAGAACTTGGCACAACCCAATCACTTGTCTTCATGAGATCTTTCATGCGCCAATCACCAGGCTAAAAGAAGAGGCACCACACTTGGTCAAATTATGGACTTCACTACCACAAGATATAAAGACAGCTCCCAAGTTGGAGGGCTTTAAAAGGGGGAATGGACAACATCATAGACAATAAGCCTGCCAGTGGCTACTAGCCCAGGGCTACTAGCCCTGAAGGCTCTCTGCTACCTCCAATAGCAGAGGCAGGATGCCCAGGTGCACCAATTGCTGAGGAACAATGGCAGGAGGGTGCTGTTGCTCTCACGACCTGCCTGTGGATTTCCTGCAGGAGGCTGGCTGACCACTGTGTGAACAGAAAGCTGGACTATCCACAGAGAGATTCTGATCCAGCACAGCTTCTCTTATATACTTCTGAAGGACTACTTTAAAAATAAGTTTTCTAAATGAATTGCTTCCTATAGCCTGAAGTGCTTAGTCCTGCTTCATCTTAAAAGCTAAGCAGGGTCAAGCTGGGTTGAAATCTGGATGGGTGACTTGAGTCCTGAATTAAGCAGGTGGTTGGACTCAATGACCTGCTACACCCCTTCCAACTTGGGCTTCTATAATGAAAATAAGTAACTGGTGTCAAATAGGGAATGTCTTAAAGGCCATTGCACTTTCACAGTGCAGCGCTGTGTAATGAGGAATGAACATTTATGAACAATGGTTTTATACAATCTTCTATCTCAAAATGCATTTCTCAAAGTTCACATTTACCACCTCATTATTTCTGGAGGAATTCCACAACTCTCCACATTTCAAAGAGAACAGATTGGAGATTTGTATCTGAAGCAGCCATGGGGGAGAAGGTCAATGGCTGCTGGTCGTGGTAGCTACATATTACCTCCAGGATCAGAGGTGGCCTCCCTCCAACAGCAATTGCTGGGGTTTATGAGCGGCGATTGTGCATTTCAGCTTCCCAGTGACACCTGCGTGGCCACTGTGGGAACAGCATGTTGCAGCAGGTAGGCCTTTGGTCTCATCCAGCAGGGCTTATATTCTTATTGCAACAACGTGGGTTGTATTTTTGAGCACTCAGCACCTGCAAATGCCTGGGCTTGTGCTTCCTGAACACGAGCCACTCACTGTGCGCAGCAAACAGCTGTTAAAGCTCAGGCGAGAATCCAAAGAGCTCTTTTACGTGTGCTGAATGTCTGGGACATGCCTGTTGGTTTGGGGTTTTGTTTTTTTGAAGGGGGGGATGCTTTCTCTCAAAAGCATCAAAAGGATTTGGTGCAGGAGACCACTGTTCAAAAAGCATAGACCCATGGTTCATTTTACATGTGGAAAAAGCTGCATGGTTCTTTGGAACTTTCCCCTTCTATTTTAGTATGCTCTATAAGGAGGCGTGGAGAAAAAGAAGTATAAGATCATGTTTGTTAAGTATAACTTGCTTTGGCGAAGGATTTTGTGAGGGGGAGAGGAACTAGCCTCTTCGGTTCACTTTCCTCCTGACGAAGCCTCAACGCTACAGTGCATGGTTTGCTTGCAGAAGGGTGCAGGTTCCACGTTTGGCATCTGCAGCTAGTATTGGTCTCAGGCTTTCAAAGGTCCTTTGCCAAGAGATCCAGGAGTCCCCTTCCTCGCTGCCATTGCCCACAGCTGCCCTTGCTCCTCGCCCTCTTTCTTGCCATTGCTACACATGCTGCCAACAGGCAGAGGGCTAGTGAGCTGCGAGCAGCATCTGCTGCTTCTCCTCCTCATAGGCACTGTTACCTGTGCCAGAATGAGAGGCGGCTGTCTGAGCAAATTGCAGAAATGAAGAAGCTGATGCTGGACTAGGTCTGCCTTTGGCAGTGGCCCTGGTAATGACCAGGAAGCACTTGGTGAAAACATTGACTTGGACACCCGTTGCTGGACTGAACAGGTTTGTGATTTTTGAAAAAGCCACCGATAGGGCACATGAGATCCTAAATATCTTGAAATTTTGTTCTGCAATCCTGGATCCCCATGGGTTCTTCTTTCAGCTAAAAAATAGCAGGCTAGTTTCCATGGTAGCAGCTACCAAAAAGGTTATCCTACCTGGAGTAGCTACATCTGTACTCAAGAAGAAATATTTCATACATAGTTATATAAATTATTATTTCTTCACTCTGTTTTATTAATCAAAGGAATAGACAAGAACTCCCTTTTGAGCTTGAACCAGTACAAAGACTCAAAAGTTAATCAGAATTTTCTACATTAATTAATTCCACAAATTGAAATATGTATATATTTCCCTCAAGCCTTCTCTCTATGGAGGTTCTTAATAAAATTTAAATAAGAACTAAAAGTTTGCACTGTGTTGCATAAGGGCAGTTTCACGGCAGAAATAATGCACTCTTTTGAATGCTGCATAATTTGTCTAAAGCAGCAGCAGCAGGTCTCCTACTACCACATGTTCATGCACAAAGCCATTTACATATAAATTACATTGATAAAAAAGATAAGTTTCCTCCCACTACGATTTCTCAAATGAGTAACAGCTGTAGGCTTTCTTCAGATTGCACAGGCTTTCAGCTCATGCGAAGAGCCTATGCGCATCTGGCAGGGTTCTGCTCTCCAGAGATATCGCCAAGACATAGACAACATGGGGGTGGGACCAGCAGGGGACCCGGCAGTGTCAGTGGAGCCCAAATGCATGGTTGACATGACACTATAGTGTGCAGTAACCAGCACCTGAATCAGGCTGGAGATGCCCCTTGATACCCAAGTCCGATCTCTCTTCTGTGACACCTGAATCTGACTGTACTTTAATTCAGTAGTTGGTGGCCTCCTCTGGTCCTCAGGGCAATTTAGGTCATGGCCTACCTCAGCCTGGTGCCCTCTAGTTGTTTTGAATTACAGCTACCAACACTCCTGACCATTGGCCAGGTTGGCTGGGGCTGATGAGAGTTGTCATTTGAAATATCTAGATGACATCAATCTGAGGAAGGCTAGCTTAGGATGTATTGTCTCCAGTGGAGCTGTTACGACCCTCTGCACTCCCAACCCTGGTGTAAGAAGAGGAGCATCAGCAGCAGTGAAAAAGTTGCTGTGACACTTTCAGCCACTACCAATCCTCCCACAGAAGGAGCTGTGATATTAGTTTTGGGGGAACTCCAGAGTTTCCCAGAACAGTTTGAAAACCAGTGGCATAATGTTTGCTCAACTGTACCAAGTCAGAATGGACTTAATGCATTCTTTTAACAGTACCCCATCTGCTGTTTTCCCTTGGTGTGGCTCAGTTGTTCTTACTGTTTTTAAAGAAACCAATTTTCTTCCTCAAAGGATTTGATGGGGGATGTAACATATGCATCATCAAGACGACTATACTTGTCTTGACAAGATTCAACTATAGTTGACTCAACTATAATCTTATAGTTGACAAGATTCAACTATAATTGGCCTTAGTGACTTTTTTTTCAGGGCAGACCCGGATGTCAGGTGGAGTGATGTATCTGCTTCCGAGAGAGGACAAGGAGGGGTTGGCAAGTGGATGGAGCACAACACTGGATGTCTACCATGTAGCCCGTCCTGCACACCTTCAGCTCTGTGCTGCCCTCAGGTGCAGCAGAGGCAGCTGGCACCGAAGTGGGAACTACCCTGGTTGACTTCCACCACTGAGAACCAGTGTGGTGTAGTGGTTAAGAGCACTGGGCTGGGACTCAGGAGATCTGGGTTCTTGTCTCCATTCAGTCACAAAAACCAGCGTGTGACTTTAGGCCAGTGATTGATCTCAGCCTAACCTACCCCAAGGGCTGTTCTTGAGAGAATAAAATGAAGAAGAGGACAAGTTCTTGTGAGCTGCCTTGGGTTCCTTGCACAAGAAAGAAGAGTAGAATAAAACACAATGTAATAATGACAATAATACATGGAATATGGAGGGTAGCTTCCTGTTCCTTGCCTCAGGCAGCTTAATGTCCTGGGCTGGCTCTGATTTTCATCCATAGCAACAACTGAGCTCCCCATCATGGAGGCCTACAGCCGATCCTTTCAGGAAGTGTAGGGTTCA
This sequence comes from Varanus komodoensis, assembly GCF_004798865.1. Classification (NCBI taxonomy): domain Eukaryota; kingdom Metazoa; phylum Chordata; class Lepidosauria; order Squamata; family Varanidae; genus Varanus; species Varanus komodoensis. Next base: position 53,489,128 of record NW_025335268.1, read on the forward strand.
GCAAAGTTACTGACAGCTACCAATGACAGAAACCAAGCAGACGATACAGAAAAATGTTTCAGTGCAAAATGTTGCTTTCCAGTTCCTCCACCCAGCCTGCATTTTGTAACCCCCAATCATGCTTAGTCCGCTTTGGGCTGCATTGCTCTCATTCTTCTTCAAAATTTCTATTTCTAAAGATTTTCAGTACTTCTGCAAATCTTGAAGTCCCTCTGTCACATACCCTCAAGATCCACTCTCCCAAGAATGAATTTGCAATTAGTACATATGATCAGTTTTGTAGGAAAAAAGCTTGCTACACTAAAGGTTAAGCACAAGCTCTCCTCTTGTCTTCAAACTGAAATAAGGATAACCATCAAGAAAATGCTTGGTTTAACTAAATCACAACAGATTCTCTTGGCCCAGAGCTCCAATTTTGTTTTAACTGCAAGTACACTCATTCCACAAATGCTAATAGAAGGAGGTGTGAGTGGCTATGGATAGAGCTGATACCAATACTATTACACAATGTATTCCATCAAATATATACTGTCCAAAAAAAGTGGAACTTTAAGAAACACAAATGGAAGCAGTAGAGGATTTTAAGTGATTGGAGATTTGTTGTGGTATCGATTAATGATTTTTTTGGTTAAACTCTCATTGAATATTGAAAGACAGGAAGATAGAGAGATTAGTGGGGATGTGTGTATAGGTTGTATTTGTTTAAAATTCCCTTGGCAACATTGTTCATCTTAGTTTGCTTTGTTTGTTTGCGTTTGCTCTGTGTCACATTCTTTTTTATGTGCTGTTCGTGTTAAGAAAATAAAAATTTTGAAAAAGAAACACAAGTGGCTAGGTGGCCTGTTCCCAAACAGGAAAGATTTTGAGCATGGCAGTGATGGGGAATCAGTGTTCCTCCAGATGTTGTTGGACTGCAGCTCCCAGAATCACTGAACATTGACCACTTGGAAGACCATTCCATCCTGTTTCCACTCCATTGGCCATTTTTTAAAACAATCATCACGAACATTTGCATTTCAATGCATATAGTTGTACATATTTTGTCTCAGAGAATGCATTTCTGAACCATGTTTTGAGCATTGCAACACAGCAGAAGCAGGACAGGAGCCAGTGCAGTGTAGTGATTAAAAGTATGGGCCTGGGACTCAGGAGATCTGGGTTCTAGTCCACAGAGCCATGAAACCAACCAGGTGAGTTTGGCTTCATGGCTGACTGGGTTGGGCTGATAGTCTGGTCACAGACTCTCATCCCAACCTACCTCTCAGGGCTGTTGTAAAGCTAAGATTGAGTGCAGCAGGAACAGCATGATGTAAGCCATTCTGAGTTCTTTAAAAAAGAAAAGGGCAGGGATAAATCAGATGAATTAATGAATAAAAATCTGATGGCTCGTGACACTCCAATCCGCACCTTGAGTGTGGAGCAGGTCAGTTTGCTTTAGAGTTCTGGACCATCTCTTGTGCAGGAGAATAGCACTGAGTGTTTGACGGAGCAGAATACATTCCACTCTCACAGAATGCATTTCATAGAGGCTGCTTTATTCCTCCATTATGATCCCTTTATAATGAGAAAGACAATGGGGAGGATGAACTGCCTTCCTTTGAATTTTTACACTAATTATGTACAAGCACCATTCTGGCAAGGCAAGACTTACTGCCTTCAGGCAATACAGTTACCATCTTGTAACCACACTTCAAAACCTGCCATTTAATGCTGTGGCTACGTGGAAGGAATGCAAAAGCCTCTATGCTTGCTAGCAGCTTGAACTGATGAATGTTTAAAGATTCCATAAAGTGCCTGAGCAGGCTGATGCCGAAGAAAATGGGAGGCAACCCTCGGCTTGAATTTTGCTTACAGCAGGAAGATTCAAATTGCTGCACTTCCACAGAACAACCATCCACTCTCCTCTAAGCAGAGGAAAAGGAGCATCTGTTTACTGCCCAGAAACTCCTTGAGAGGCTTATAAATTGTATGAGAATGAAGTGGAGTTGTTATAGGGCAATGCTACCCTGAGCAAATATTCCTCACCTTTTTATGCATTCTGCTTACTTGTGATCTAGGACACAAGGAAACATACAGGCATCAATAACATTATCCCCAACACAATATATTATCCCCAACGCAACACTAACATTGCTAGTATCCATCAGGAGTGCTATTTTTGTTTGTATCTATGTACAGGACCAATTTCCTCCTAATTTTCATAATGTGTCTGCACATTGCATCTGAAATTGAATTGATTCAGCTGGAAAAAAAGCATGCTTATGAATGCACCACTGCCAGAAATGACTTGTACAAACACATTGTCATTCGAGTGCATGCCTAATAAATCATTGATGGTGGCTCATGGCAGGCAGCAATTCAAGCTGCTTTGGCATCATTATGGGCGGAAGTGGCCTCAGGGCTATTATTTCAATATCCTTGATCTTGGGGGAGGGTCCGTAGTTTAATGGTAAGCCCAGTCTTGCATGCATAAAATCTCTGATTCACGCCCTAGCAGTGCTATGGGAGGGACTTCCCTGAATCCCTGGTAAATTGTTGTTAGTCAAAGTCATTACATCAATTAATGTACTTTTTACTTCTGTGATAACATCCCTTAATAAATTAAACATCTAGCAGCAATTCCAATAGGCAGTATGAGAGGAGAGGAGAGGAGAGGAGAGGAGGGGACATTCCTCTCCCATTCTCGTCCCTTTTTCCTTGTGTACCATGCCTTTTCAGATTGTGAACTGTCTTGTTTTACTGATTACATGTAAATTCTCTGAGAGCCCTTTTTGCTGAGGAGTGAGACAAAAATGCACATTGCAGCTAGTTTGCATAACCAGTATATTGAGTTCACCCTTTTTAGTCCTGGATATATCAGTATTTGCTTACATGTCAACTAGTGATAGACTGTTGTTTTACTCCTTTCTAGATTATTTCCTGAATTATTTACAGGCAGGTGGGCACAAATGATGCCTCAGGTTGGTAGCCATCTCCTGTTTCCAGGAAGCCAGCAATCCTGATGCAATGCAGCCAGTAACAGCTGCAGATAAAAAAAAATCACAGAAATGAAATACTTGGGGGAAAAGGAGTACAAGCCCACTGTAATCAGCAGGAGCTGGCTTTGTGCTCATTCAGTGGTAATGAAAAAGCACGTTGTATATGCTCAATATAAAAGCAATTGTTCCAATACTTTACATTAGGGGTGTGCAGGCAGCCCCCTGGCTGCTCATGGTATGGCCTGCAAAGCCACGGGCTGCTGCCTAGATAGACTCCATAGGGGAAAAACATTGTTCTGCCACTGGTATTAATCTCACTGGAGAGCGGAGAGAAGAAAGCCTCTCCGAATCCCAAGTGACCCCATCCGCAAGATTGCTGTATTCCCACCATCCTGGTCTATAGCTTCATAATCATTTGCTAAATTAGCTGTTATGGTACTGAACTCCATTCAGCAAGTTCCTCGTAGTGTTGTCATTTTGATCCCCTGGAAAGCTACTACATAAATTCCCTACCCAGATTCCTTCTGAGCACTCCACCATCTGGTACATTTAGCTGGGCGAACATTGTCCATTGCATGCCTTGCCCAGAATAATGGGCCACTTACTGTCATGTATCTGTGATGGGGGGGGGGGGGGAGAGGCTCCTGAGTGGAAATGGGGAAGGGGTGCCCCTCCCCATTTGCTGCCTGCTGAAAACAAACAGCACAACCACGTTTTATTGATAAAACACAGGGGTGTACCTGCTTCTCCCCAGTATCTTAACTATCAGTGCAGTCCTGGGTGCATTTACTCATAAGTAAATTCCAATAGGGCTTTCTCCTGAGTAGGTATGTTTAGGTCTATAACCTAAATCTCATTGGTTCCAATGTTACGAGAGACAATGCTTTTACAGATGTTTCTTCTGTATTATATTTCCTTACACAACAATTGGTTACACCGATTTTTGGAGTTCACATGCCCCAAGTGAATTTTCCATTCCCATCTCCACTGAGCATATAGTTCAGAACAGGTACCAGCATGATCCCTGAGGCTGATCTAAGGTGTAGGCAGTGTCATGGACTCATGAGAGGGATTGCACTAAATGAGAAACCAACTACAGGGGTGCTGTATCCTATAGCCAATGTAACTTGCCTGCTGACTCTCGGATCTCAGAAGCTCCCAGTCCTAGGTTTGTAGTACCTTGCTAACAGCACTCACGCTGTTCATTCACTCTGCCCTTGTAGAACACAGCGGCATTCTGGCTGCTCTTATGCCACTTCCACTGGAAGGAAGCCTTGCTTTTAATGTTTTGCATTGTTTAGGATTCCGTCTAGCTAGGGGGTTGTGAGCAATTTATTCTGATCCTTTGGTGCAGGAGGAGAGAAATGCTACAATGTGACAACATCCTATAGATCAAAGTGGACAGAAAATGTGTTTTCCAAAGGTTTTGACAGTAGACAAATACACTCTTTTTCAAAAAAAAGAAGAGAGAGTCACTTTTGGATACTATTAGACCAAGAGCTCAGAAACTGAAGTCCTCTGTCTATGCTGTCAGCAAGAACCAGGCAGGACAGGAAGAACAGCAAAGGCTTTTCTGTCTGTTGTTTCCACTCTGCAGTATTTCTGGCTGGCTCACCTTCCTGGGGACAGGGACACGAAGCGAGAGGCTTTATGCACCCAGTGACTATCCATCCTCTCCTCCCTGCCCCACTGACCACCACATGCCCCTTTTCGCTCCCTGCATGCTCCGCAAAAGTTGCAACACCCACCTTGGGAAAAGAAGCCACCACAGAGCATCCTGCAGCAGCCAAGGGTGGGCTGGGTGGGGAACTCCCAGAAGGAAATCCCTTCTCGGTGGCATTAGCCCAGTATCCTGTGCCCTTTCCATCATTAGGAGACACAAGTTTTCTTCTGAAGCAGAGACAGAGTTACTAAATCAAGTATTAAAAGCAGGGGATTTTAGTGATTTCGTCTGCCAGAGCCTTTGAGTTATAATTACAGTTACTACTATTCTCTGCAAGGATATGTTTACTACATACTAAACAGCTTGCAATGGAGGGGAAAAACCCCTGATGGAAATGAAATCTGACTGGCATTATGAGACACGCAGTCCCACCTGCCACCGAGAACCAGGTGGAAGGCCTAAATTGCAGGCCCCTGTACGCCTGAGCGCGCTGGTGTAACAAGTGCAGTTGACAGCAGTGAATCACCAGAGTAAAATCACATCCTCACTGTATAGTAAGATACCATAAAATAATTGAGAAGATCAGACATGTTTTGCCTACTTTATTGCCACAAAAAGCACTTAATTGAATACTTACAGAAATAACAGCAAATAACATTCATGTGAATTTGCAAAGAAAGAGAGGCTTTCTTTGGACACATTCTAATCTTGTAAACATGCCTTTTAAAGAAAGCTGATTATTATACATGTTGTCACTGAACCACAAGCTTCATGAGCAGAGCAATTCTGGGGTGGGAAAGGGTGGAAGGAAAAAGACTCTAGTTTCAACAGAAAGGAAAGTAACTGTATCAGGTCCAGACCGATTTTCCCTCTTCTGGGGCTGGAGAACAGAGGTCCTCTAATCTTTCCTGATCATGCTCCCAGCTGCCCTAACTAAACTTATGAAGTAGATTGTTAACCTTTGCTTTTCATCAATGGAGACTCTCCATTACTTACATCTCAATAGGAATGACCCTGTTTTGCCCTTACAGGCAGAGCTTTCCAAGAGATCATTAGTTAACATTAATATTACAAAATTGTCTGGAGTCTTCAGAATTGTTTATATGCACCAATGTTCTGCAGTACTAGCACTGCAGATTTCTGAGGCAGGATAGCTCCCCAGTATTGCCATTATCAACAGGCCAATAACAAAATTGCATACTTAACATGGTAAGTATGCAATGGTCATTTCGGTTATCAGTTCTCTAAACTGGACAGTTTTGAATTAGCCACTAAATATCAAAAGTCGTATTCGGACCAAACTGAATAATTAATTTCCCACTAAGTATCAAAAGTCATATTCAGACCAAGCTGAATAATTAACAGCATTTTATGAGTATCTTTTCAGACTCTTCCAAGAGGGATACATGGCCCTTGTGAAAGGGATACATGGCCCTTGGAAAAAAAAAATAATGCAATATTTTCATAGATCTGTCAAGTTACAAATCTTTTTATAGTGCTAATTTGTTTTATATTACCTACATTCAGTAGCCTACAAAATATGAGAACTCATGGAAAGGGTCCCATTTTCAGAGTTCTCAAAGCTTCAAATTTTGAAGATATATTTATAGATATTCATAAGGGGCAGAAAGAACCATTGCCTGGATAAGCGAATTCCTGATTCATACCGAGAAGCTATTTTCAAATGTCTCCGGGGACAGAAGTGAGAGAGCTACCTAAAGAACTCAATGAAGAAATCTAAGATATTAGAGAAGCTGGACTGGGCATTAGTGTGTCCTCTCCACCCCTATGCCCTCACTCTTCCTAACTCAATTCTTAGTTCATATGCAGCATGAAAAGAAACCCTGCTAATGCAAATGTCAAAGCAAATGCATTTCCACCATCTTCATACTGCAGTTTAGAAAAGAAGGAGGGGACGGCAGAGAATGAGGTGGCTGGATGGAGTCACTGAAGCAGTTGGTGTGAGCTTGAGTGGACTCCCAGGGATGGTGGAGGACAGGAGGGCCTGGAGGAATGTTGTCCATGGGGTCGCGATGGGTTGGACACGACTTGGCGACTAACAACAACAAATGGTAAAGAAAGAATGACTTATGTACTCCTGGAGCATAATACATACTGCACATCAAGCTCTAAGTATCTTACAACAACCCTGCAATGTGGTCTGGAGGTATTATCTCTCAACTGAAGATTATATCTCAACTGAAGATTAGCCGAACCTGAGAAAGTCACTTACCACAATCCTGCCATTTTATACATTGCTTTACCTCTACAATATAGGTTGGTCTGAGTTAGTGGTATGCAACCCCAAAGTGCAGCTCCCTCATATACCGACCAAAATTTGGAGGACAGTGCTCTGAGAGAGAAGCAGCTTACAGGGGTTCTGCACCCAAGATAAGACAGAGGTGGGGTCTTACTCCTTCAGCCTTTTTTTCCAGACTGGTTCCTCAATTGTGTGGAGAATCCACATGCTTGCATGCCAAACACAAAAGCTGCAAAAGCTGTAGAACAGCCCTGAAATACTTAGAAATGCATTTCCTATAATTAAAAGTAACAGCTTTATAGCCTGAAAAAAGGAATAGCAATTCATTGAACAGGTCTAGATAACATGCTGCAGTTTATCATGAGTTATGTAACCTATGATGAGTTTTTATAGTAGCTTGCAATGGGGAAAATGCAGAATGGGAAATTCATGCTTTTAAACATAGCTTGCTATGCTGTAGGAGAATTGAAACTTTTTTAAAAATCCAATGTTATCAGGATGTTCCCAAGGGCTGTAGCTTAGTACAGGAGCTGCTATTAACCTCTGAAGGCTGGCTTCATGCTTTGCTGAACCAAGGTTTTAGCTGAATCCCAGGCTCATTGTCATCCCATCCTAGAACTTGATCAATTTGTTACTTTGATTTTTCTCAGCAAAATTTTAATGGATCCAGACAAATCTTTGTGACAAACCTCTTTAATTCAGTATGAGATGAAGTGAGCTACTTTTTGTGATAATTTCAGTTTTTGATTTCAGAATATGCATCTTCAACAGCAAGATGCTTTTGTCCAACTGTACATGAATTGCCTTCAAATCCAAACTTGTCTGCACTTTTTATGCAAGTCCCGCACACTTATCACTGCTCAAGCACAGCTGTGTAAAAGTTCTCAGAATGAATTTTAAAGGTTCACTGCCATCCAGGAGCTCAGCTTTTCAGAGTTCAGTTTTTGGGCATCTTCAGTTTTAACACAGGTTTTCCTATGCTCAGAAAAACTGCTTAAATGAATTAAATTCAGGCACAGGCCATTGGTATGGTGCATGGAATCAGTTTCAGCCTAAAGGCTGCAATTAATCCAAGTGATCTTGGGAAATGCATTTGGGAGGAGGGGCTGGGCTGCAGGAAAAACGGGTCATGAATACAAGCATATTTTAGTTTAAAGGTATTTTGGTGATTAAGCCTTAGGAGATGCATTTCAATCTTTTAGAAGGGGGAAAACATGCAAAAGCTAGGAAGCCAGGTGCCACCAGGGACAGGAGGTGTGACCATCTGGGGAAACTCAGAGGGATGGACTGAGAAACCAGTTGAACCAGATTTGGTCCACAGGCTTACTATACCTTCTTCATATATTCTCTGTGAAACTTTTCTCAATCTTAACCCAAACCATTATGAAGTCACATGAGTTGGAGAAGGGTTCATAAAGTATATGAAGAGGTTCTGCCTAGGTTTAGCTTAGCTGGGTGTGAGAACCTTCTCAAACTTTGGTGAGATGGCTGGGTTCAAACAACACAATAGTCAACATTTAAAGAATTGTGTATAGGTTGAGTGTGTGTTGTTGCTGAATTAGGGGTTATTGAAACATGAGTTAACATGTTGTCTGAACTCAGCTGAGCTAACAAGCTATAGTTTAATAATCATGAACAACCCATGAAGAGAATCCATGGTGTGTTGTTGGGTTGTGAACTGTACATTGTTTACCTTGATTTGTTATTTCAGCTTTGTTGTTGTTGTTGTTAGGCGCGAAGTCATGTCAGACCCATCGTGACCCCATGGACAACATTCCTCCAGGCCTTCCTGTCCTCCACCATCACCCGGAGTCCACTTAAGCTCACACCATCTGCTTCAGTGACTCCATCTAGCCACCTCGTTCTCTGCCGTCCCCTTTTTCTTTTGCCATCTATTGTTCCCAGCATTAGGCTCTTCTCCAGGGAGTCCTTCCTTCTCATTAGATGGCCAAAGAATTTGAGTTTCATCTTCACTATCTGACCTTCTAAAGAGCACTCGGGGTTGATCTCCCCTTGGACTGTCTGGTTTGATTGCCTTGAGGTCCAAGGGACTCGCAGGAGTCTCCTCCAGCACCACAATTCAAAGGCCTCAATTCTAGGTCGCTCAGCCTTCCTTATGGTCCAACTTTCACAGCCATACACTGCAACTGGGAAAACCATAGCCTTGACTCTACGCACTTTTGTTGGCAGGGTGATGTCTCTGCTTTTTAGTATGCTGTCTAGATTTGCCATAGCTTTCCTCCCCAGGAGCAAGCATCTTTTAATTTCTTGGCTGCAGTCCCCGTCTGCGGTGATCTTGGAGCCCAGGAAAATAAAATCTGTCACTACCTCCACTTTCACTATCTCAGCTTAAACAACACAATAACTTACATTTCAACAGCAATTCATGGTTCAATGACAACCCACACTTAGCATGAGTATGGGCTGTATTGTTGTTGTCTCAACCCCAGTAGAGGGATGGAAAGTTCATTTGGCATGAAAGTATGGGTAGCATGGTTCCATATGAATTGCCAAAGGAGGAAAAAAGTAATTTTCTTTTGAGAGACATTGTATGGACCAAAAGAATTAGTGCCCCTACTTTGAGGCAGACATCCCTATTTCTACATGATTGTCCCTAGAAAGAAAGTGGAAATAACATAATTTTATTTGTTTAATAAGGGTCCCTAACCAGGGCATCTGAGGGGACTTATAGTGAAGCACAGCATGAGTTCGGCTACCTGCTCACCTTTGGCTGGCTTAATTATATTAAAGACAGACAGACAGACAATTCATCTCATCCTGCATGTCTGTTAGTGCATAAATTAGATATTAAAATCTTTAAGCCTGGGAGTACTCTAGACAGTCTCAGAGACCACACAGTTCCACAGAACCTTAAAATCAGTATTTGGGAGTAGGGTGGGGGTTGCCCAAATTTTGTTGAGCTGTTACTAGTATGCAGGGCATTAACAACATTTTTTGGGGGGGGGGTACTCAAAATTTATCTCAGAGAATGCTTCTTGATTATAATTACAGTGAAAATCAGAGATTATTTTCTGCTCTATTTGTGAGCTGCTCAAATTAAGTAAAATGGTAGGCACAGCTCTGACTATTAAAACATGAATAGCAGTTTGAGAAGTATGATAAAAAGTACATGATTACATCACAACATGTGTATTGGTGCATGAAACAAAACAGGGCTTCATGCAGTAAAAAGATCCAGAGTAAGGATTTATATTTGTACTGAAATGCCTGCTAATTCTTCTGAAGAGTGCAATGGCTTTTACCTGAGTATATATTTTTGAGGTAATGAAAAATGAATGCATAATTCCCTCTGGAAATCTGCAGAAAAATGACTTTCTAACGCCAGTTAGAATGTCTACCTGTTGTATCCTCAGAGAAATTAGCAGTTAGTAGTTGTTACCATGTGTATCTTAGCAGCTTCCATCCCCACCCAAAATCTGAGGCGCAACAGGTGCTATCAGAGTTTCCTCCTTTACACATGAACTAGCAAGTCCCATTTTTCCGTATTTCGGCTCACGCAGGGGAGTGTGTTGCCCAAGGACACAGCTGAAGATACAGTTTCTCCTACTTACCCTTAGAAATAAGGGGCTAAGAGTAGCAACGGATGCATCTTTCCATTTCCATTTTCCTCAGTTTCTCACTTTTCCAATCTGAAGCTCATTGCATATCGTTTCTCTACAGGTATGCAATTCTTTGTTAAGTCTGCATTCACACAGTTCTCAAAATTCACACATTTGAGAACAATCCTAACATACAGGCTGTTTGGAAGCATATTATATTAGGGGATGTCCCCATTTAAAAACATGATTTCCCCAAAATTAGCATTTCTAGGCAGCTGCTTCCCTGATAATACATGCATTTTGTATATTTTTTTTTGTTGAAGAACTGCAGCACATAATTTAGAAGATAACTGCATTATGGAGTGTGTGTATTGGTTTGGGATGTACAAATTCAGTAGGTTCACATTAACATGCAGACTGAACTGATTGATCACCATCCCAGCTTAAAAGAGCCCTTTGGCTGTCTCCTGCTTCCATAGGAATTAGTCGGCAAGCAAATATATGTATAATTATTAAAACATTATATAACAGTATACATCACCTTAAAGCAATGTGTAACATGTTAAAAGAGTAAAACTATAAAATAATAAAACGGGAACCTTAAGAACAATATAAACATCAACAGCACCATCCATTGGTCTCCTGACATCATCTGAGAGACTACAAGATATTTTGGAATCTCATCTCAAGATCCTTTCTCAGAGCCAGCACAGAAAGAACCCACTGAGGTTGCAACTGGGCCTCAACAGGGGAAAGGGGGCCATGTCATGGGGGAGGGCGGAGAGATGGCTGAGGCTGTGGACTTACATGGAGTCCAGCAACCTTCCCTACCTTGCACCAATCTAGAGAAAATATCCAGCATAAGGGGCTGGGCAAAAGATGCACATAAGGCTTCGAGTTCAGAGGCTTATGAGGGAAAGACAGAATTGCAATCCAAAATAATAGAGTTACACATTTGAAAGGACTAAATCAAAAAGTCCCTGATCCAGTTCAAAATCCCTCCCTGGGCTTCTTCTGAGAAAAGACAAAATGCAAATAAATACATTGAAATAGGGTCTGTATTAAAAATAATTAATGGGTCTTATGTGATGTAGGCAGCATGTCTCAAGTGCAAAAGATAATGTGTAACACTAAATCTGATATTTCAGCTACTTATTCATGGTATGGTGGATTGCAAAACAATTTTCAAAAACCACCTTAAGGATGTAAGAGCACCATGCAAAAGGCAGAGAGTGGGAATTAAAACTAATTTACCCACAGGAAATTAACCACAGTAAGGAAGGAGGCGTTAATTGCCTGCAGACAGTATAGAGACGAAAGCATCTGCAAATACTTGAAAGCAAAACATAAATTATTTGTAAAAGCCAAATGTTGAACTGAAGACATACATTAGAGGCAGATCAAAGCAACAGTGATGTAATATTGTACTAATGCACTCCCCATTTTCTCCTCTGGTTCAGCAGTAATGAGTAAATGTCAAAGTGATTCTACGAGATCATTGGGCTAAGTGGAAGATGGATAAATTGAGGTGCTGCTTACCCAGAGCTGCATCAACAGGATCGGGGAAGCCATGGTCTACTTCGATGCTAGAGTGTTTATCCAAAGGTGGCTTCGTACTAGTGGGAAGCCTTCTGCTAGTGCAAATGCCCTGGAGGGGCACCATTCCCTCTTACCCCACCTTACAAAACCTTTGCCTCTTTTGGAACTGATTTGCCAGCTCCTATAAACAGTCAAAGCTCTGTTTTCAAGTGGCTTCACCAACGATCTTGTTACTTCCCATTCTATGTATTGCTTTTTTCTTCCACAGACTTTATTTGTGTATTTCAATGGAGAGAAGTGGCACTCAAGGCGGCTACTCTGTTTTTGTGCTGCAGCTCTCTTGCAGGCCCCCCTTGCTCCCGTTGCTGGGAACAAAATGCCAGGCCTTGCTCACCCAACCATCTGCCTTGTGGGACAGGTTCAGGGGCAGGTGGGCTGCGTGGTGTGGCTGTCCGCAGCAAGTTATGAAACCGAATCCACTTTCCAAAGGCCAGTCTTGGGTTTGATGGGCTTAGGCAAGATGTACTCGGAAGGATGTGGGAAAAGGCCCATGATAAAGTCGATGGCTTTTCCCCTCAGCTTCTGCTGGCAAATGTGGGACAAGAGGCAAATAGACAGGAAGGAAGCTGTGTGTGTCCTGCAGGCCTTAGGCTGGGCCTGCCTACCACAGTTCTATCAGGCTCAAATAGTGATGGATGGAAGTCCTTAGAGAACTTGTTACTTCCTTGGAAAGGAACAAGTTCATCCAGGGGTGTCCGGATGAGAGTTCCCCTTTCATATGAGACCCTGTAGGCAAGGTGGGTTGTGGGCATGGCAGTGGCAGGAGCAAAGCAACAGCAAAGGGGGAGCAGGCAGTGGTTCCAGGTTGTCCTCCTCTGTGCTTGTGTGTGTGTGTGTGGGCGGGGGGGGGGGGAGTGGAGCCTGCATCAGTGTGTGCCGGTGTGTCAGTGCAACACTTGTGTGCAGGGGCTTCCCTTGCCTCATGGGAGGACTGGCTCTGAAGCTCTTTGCAATTTGACATAATTTTACAGACACACAGAACATTTGTTTAGAAGGTTCCCTGCAGTGGAATACAGCCGTGCCCTTTCAATCACGCGTCTCTCTGCAAGCAAATAAGTGCAACAGCGCAAAGTCTGCTCCATGGGACTGTGACGCAAATGAAGAAAGTTAGTGGCATGGGTGCTGCTGCAGCCTTGCTGCCGTAAAACAAGGACAAGTCAGACTTTATGACTGAAGTAAGCCTCAGTTTCAGTGGGTCTGGTCTAAATAAGGCTCAAAGCGAACATATGCCAGGTCCCCTCCCTTCTTTGTAGTGTGCTTGTGCGGCATGCAACACACTCCCCAACTGATTGTCTCGATGCCATTTCTTCTTCAATATTCCACTTCCCCGTCCAGAATCCTCCTATGGTGTTTCTTCTCCAGAGACTGCAGTTTCCAAGCAGTACTGAGTCACGTGTGTGCCTCTGAGTCATGTGGTGAGAGTGGGTTCACAGGTCTAGAAGCTGCTGCACAACAGTCCCCCTTCCCCTTCCTTGGTGGCCTTGGAAATCCATTTGTAGGAATTCCATGGTTGCCGTCATTTCCTTTCCTTTGATGATGGGGCGACTGGTCAGCTAGTTTTGGGGTGGGAGTGGCCAATGTTCAAGGCACAGCTGTATGGATGTATACCCCCTTTTCATTTTAAACCCTCCATTCTTTCACAGCTGGGCAGGTGTGCAGGCATTTTGTGGACTATAAAAAGGACTCTGAAAGGGCAGCATGACCTTGGACTTCTCCAGCAATTGAAGAATACACTGTGGCTTGTGGCATGTGCCTATGCTTAAAGGCAAATGGTAAAGCACATATTACCTTTTACATTTTCCCTACTTCTCCTCTAAGTGCAACACTATGGCATTTGTAGTCATTAACTCTGCTGTATCGATGAACATGTGACCACAGGGAAGCAACTGCATGAAGAACACACATGCACACGTGCACACACATGCACACACACACATATTAATGAGTGCCTAGGAAAATAAAGAGCTTCCAGTTCAGATTTTGTCTAAATCTTGATCCAGCCCTTTACGCACACACACACACAGAGCTCACCTTTCAATAACTAATCCATATATTTACATGTCTTTCCTTTGCTGATCTCAGGCTTTTAGGATTTTATTAGTTTATTTCAATGAATGAATAAATTGCAACAGCATTTAAAAGCTGTAATTCAGTGAACCTCAGTTTATGTCTAAACTGGAGAAGAAACCTCAAAAAGAAAGAAAGGAGATTTGTTGTATGATATACTCAGGGAACGCGGAAACCATGATGTCTATTCATCCTTTCAAATGCAGGATTGTACAAGGTAAAGTCAGTCTAAAGAACAGGATTGAAAGAAGAAACATGAGATCATATGGGCTAACAAAACATCCCAAGGGTGGAAACTTGGCTTCAAAAGCATCGTACAAATGGAAGGCCCTTCCACTTGTTTTGCCTCCTTCACATCCGGCCCCTGGTGCCACATCTCAACATGCTATTCTGGATGGTCCTCCAATCTTCAGTTGAGTCTGGAAGGTGGATAGGAAAGTGCCAATGCATGGAGTTCTGTTCAGATATTAATTGGATCCAAGGCTAAGGATTATCTTTGTTTTGCAGGGATTTAAGATGTTTATACCTTTATTTTTGTACCCTTTGGACTCATCCTCAGAGCCTTTGCTTGCTCTTATGTTTATCTCTTCCCTGTGTCTAGCTCTAGAAACTCATTCTCCAGCTTCGTATTAAAACAGATGTTCCTAAACAAGTGCATACTCCAACAGAGGAAGTAAAAATCAAATATACCCTACAAATGCACACACACAAGGCTGTTCTCATTAGAATACTTCATGCCAATAAGATGACAAATCAATTGTGACTCTGTATTATCTTGAAAGATATTTAATTGCGATTCGTTTTTTCTTAAAAACATGATCAAAACAATGTTGAAAGCCTGGCTACCAGGAAGCACACAAAAAGTTAGTATAGGTTGACCCATTTCTTTCTGGAAGATCCCCAAGCTTTATTTTTTAACCAAGTAGAGCAGGGCAGAGCAATCTGTGGCTGTCCAGCTATCAGTTCTGTACACCTTCCTTCATTCCCCCTCTTGGCTACACTGTTGAAGGCTAATGGGAGTTGGCAGTCCAACCGCGACTGGAGGGCTCAGCTCTGAACTATAGAATGGTAAATACATTACCGGAGAAAAATGATTCATTATTAACAAAACTAAAAGAACCTGTAAATGTCCAGGGATTTATACTTTAACAATTCCGCACTTACCTTGTCTAACAGCTAATGTTGTTGTGTAGACCAAAAATAGGAGAATGTAGTTCAGGAAGCTCTGAAAGACTGGAGTATTGGCATGAAAATCATCAGACAGATACTTGCTGGTCAGGCTAATGCCACAGATCAGCAGGGACAGAACCTGCCCAAGAGCTATAGATAGCAGGAGCTCCCTAAAAGAAATAGAGAAAGATACAGCATAATCAGCATTTTCAAGCTAGCCAAGATGTTTTCAGAGCAAAATTCAACAAAGAAATGGACACCGTCAGCATAATGGATTCCCCTTGAAACTCCCCGTGTGCCTTCAAAATGTGCCCTCGAGGCCTGGGGAGCCTCCAAAGCAGATTTGGAGACAAGCCGGGGGGGGGGGGGTAAGAGGGTGGGGATGTCCCTTTCTACAAGGAAAAATCTACACATAAAATTTACTGTTGCCCACAGAACAGAACAAACCTAGTTCTCAGACTGCTCAAACATGGCAGGAATCCATGGTATACTGGGCACAACTTGCCCTACTGCTATTGGTATACTAACACCCATTGGGCACCCACACAAGCTTCTCATGCCCATTGGTGTCAAAGATGAACAATGGATCTGTGAAATGAGCAGGGATGTCATTTGTGGCATGGGAGTTCTTGTGTTCCTCAGATCTCCCAGGCTTCTGAGGAACACCGGTGGGTCAGAATTTCTCCCAGTATGAAATAGCAACATCATTCCAGCAACTACAAGTTGTGCATAAAATGCACAAGGGTACACCAATTATTTCCTACTGTCATTTAAATGTTACTCATCAAATACAGAATCTGCAGAATAATTTTTGTTAAATTTGATTGTGACACTTGTAACCCACTGTTCTTTCGAGGGGCAAATAAATGATCGCCGTGGATGCCCAAGCAATCAGTCATCCAGACAGTGCATAGGACCAGTTTTGCTTAACTGCGTTCGTGGGAGAGTCCACCAGTCACACACAGCTTGCAAGGTTCCTTAATGACCCGCAGTTAGAATCACTAGCAAGTCAGCTTTTCTTTTTCAAAGCTGGTTCATATAGATAATACTGAGCCGGATGCACCAAAAAACTGACTTGGCATTAATACAGCATCCTGTTCCCTGGTTCTAGTAATAAATCTGAAATTATGACAGAAACACTGTCAGGTGCCTGGGCTATAAAGAAGCACATAAAAAGTTATTATGGGGATAATTGATGCAATATTCCTGCATTGTGTACTCTCATATCTGCGTCCAAATACAAATGTTTCATATGAAATCATACTCAAGTGCACTTAATGTCTTCTGAATTTCACACACCATTTTTCCTAATTGTGTTCTCCTGTAATGCATGTATATATTACCATACATTACTTTCCCCATTTTTTCTTTTCCCTTCTGCACACTCTTCTGCTCAATTTTAGTAGTCTGTACTAATTTTAGTTTTCCAGCTCTTTACAAATTCTTCTTCCATCTCCCATTTTATGCCAAAAATAGTTTGCTTTAATTGGCTTTGTGTCATTGTTGCCTTCCTTCCTCTTCTTTTCCTCTCCGTTTTGCCAATTAGCCGTCTTCGCTTGCTCACAAAGCACCATTACCTCTCTTACTAAGTCTCTTTAAAGCAGTAAATAAGATATTCCAGACTGAACATAAAGGAATAGCCGTCTTTGTGTCGAGTGGCTCCCTTGGGTATTTTATTTACTCCCATCTCAGGTATTAATACATTGTAAAACTTCTTTCTGACAGATCTTCCTCGTGCAAAAAGTTGTCATTATAAATCTTTCCAGTGATTGTTGTGTTGGCAGCTGAGAAGATACATTTTGAAGAAATAGCTTTACTAGTACCCATAATTTCACCTTTCATAGGAACAAATCCCAAGTGTTGTGCGAGGAATGAAAAGCATCATAAGCCAAGGAAACAATGGGTAGCAATGGGATTTTTTTCATGGACTGCACCCTCCTCCTTCAAAAGGCTATGTAAGAGCCCTAGTTCAATTACCTCTATTACATAATTGCTACCTCACAACTATTACTTCTCTGTATTATTTAGGCTCCACGGCACTCCTGAACCATGGGTTCCTCAGCAGCTTTAAATCTCACCCGTTTGCAGTTTTGACTATAATCTTTTTCAGTCATTCAGTGTGAATGCACGAAGGGATACTCATGATGAGTTGGTTAGCACCATCCTTGAGTGCCAGAGTGCTTGTCCCCCAGCCAGCATCTAATCAGTGTCAATCTGAATGGGTTCCCAAGTGTGTATGGACGGATCCACATAGGTCTCTTTCCACAGTGATGCACACCCTGGTTGATCCCTATGCTAGAATCCATACGAATCTAAGGACCCATGCAGATTGACAGCAGATGGAGGAGTGAAGGGAGCACTGTAGCCAACAAGGGTCTTTCCCAGCCCCACTAGAGTGCCAGGGTCAGAACCTGAGACCTTCAGAATGAAAACCACAGAGCCGCAGTCTTTTTCCTCTGAAGGCTGAGAGTTGTCTTTGCAGAAGTCATGCTGACTCTTATCGTTCTTCAGTGTGTTTAATGTTACCCTTCATGAAGCTTTCCTCCATTCTATCTATGAAAAACATTTATCTGATATGTCTAAAATTAATGTCCTTCCTTTCCCCCGGTAAGGAAGATTACTGTGATAAGTTACACATGTTAATTAAGAGATCAGTAATTTCACACTTGGGTTCTTCTTCAAGAATTCTCAGATGAACGGTACGTTGTCTAGTGACTTCATCATTTTTAGCTTTTCCTTAGTTTATCCATCCTTTGACATTTTGTTCTTCAAATACAAAAGCAATGGGTCAGGTTGGATATTTGTTTTGCCACACAGAAAGAATATAGCTGATGGGCATAAACAAAAAACTCCTGTATGTCCTCTACTTTCTCTATACCCCTCACACCTGATCATTTGTAACAAGAGGTAAAGTCATGCTGGAATGTAGGGAAGGAATTATTAATATCACGCTGTGATTTATTGTTGTTGTTATAATGATTCAAGGAACTATTCATGTAAAGAAGGGGAAGATGGATAAGTACCAAAAGGTATTTTGAAACAAATCAACAACCAGGTCTACTTCCTAGGCCACAAAGGACAGCTTTCTATCCCATGCCTTGCAGCTGAACAGCAAGCTTTGAAGGTACCAGCTAGGCAGCAAAACAAACCTCACCACTTGACTCTGCATTCTGTCTGCTAAGCTAGATGTCCAACCTAATGCTGCCAGGCCTTGTACAATCTGAATGTGACCTTGCTTTCCAGCTTGAACAATGCACTGTTTCCCCAACACTATCTTCTTCTGAGCTTGGGAATGGGTGACAACACAGTTGTAGAGTGCATGCAGTAATACTTGGGTTCAGCATTTCAGTTTTCTAGCTCAAATGCATCATGTAGTAGCTAATTGGAAATACATCTTTCTGCCAACCAGAGTATACAATAATATGCTAGTCCAGGGGTTGGATATTGGAGAAATATGCAACCGACTCAGATGAGTTCAAATTTCTATTAATCTGAAGAGTCTACAGTGAACCAACTGTTTCAGACTTGCATGGATTCTGTGGAGTTGTGGAGTATTTTTTTAACTCTGTAAGTTTACACAAATTTAGCCAAAGGAATTAAAAAAATAATCTGACAAAAATGTGTAACCCCCTTCAGACTTAGAGTTAGGTATGTTAGATAAACCTGCAGTAAACTCAAATGTGTTCACATGTCTAAAAATCTGACCTGTAGATTCAGCATTATAGGGCTTTTCCCAAGCTGCACAGACTTGCAGATTTTTAAAACTTTTACATAAATTTAGTTGCAGAAAAATACAGAAAATAGTTATAATTAAAACCTCACTGACTAGTAATTTATAGTTTCCCATAGGTTAAAGTGTGAAAATACACATTTGGGGCAGTTTTGCATGTTCTGGGGAAATTTGCACATTTTTGGGAGCGTGAATTTGTGCAAATGAGTATGAATACATTTTCACAAAATCCAGTTCTGTTAATGAGTGGATGGCAAAACAAAGCTACCCATTATTCTGTGAAAAATAACTGGACTGGATTTTACTATGTTCCTACATCCCATTTAGAATGCCAGGGACTGCTATTTTCAGACTGAGTTTAGTCACATGCTATTTAAACTCCAAACCCTGAGGAAATGGATTTGATAAAAACAGAAGATCTACATCCCATCTCTGCCAAAATCGTCCATCTGGTAAATTGAACTGTAATGTTCCTCAAACCACAACTTCCATAACTCATGCTACTCTACATAAAACTGTCTTAACTAAATTAAGGGAGGACCACCTTTGCCAATGAGAAACCTTCAGCATAAACCAGAAGATGTTCCTTGGAGGCCCTTCCCATTTTGCCTTTTTCGCCCCCACTTCTTTATTTCATCATCACAAACCTTCCCAAAGCAGGTATTGATCATTCTATACTATGCTGTGTGTGGGTGCTGAAGGCACACTGTTGTTCACATACCCAGGGCTTTTTTTGTCATAGAACGCACCGGAACAGCATTCCAGCACCTTTTTTCGATGGATTTTTCCACTTGAATTTGAATCGCCCTGTCGGGCGTAGCAGGTCAGAGGCAAAATCATTAAAATGGTGCATGCGGGCTGCTTGTGTGTCTGCGCTGGTTGTGATGGCGCTGCTCGGGTTGTGATTGGTCGTGTAGTTGCGTGCTGAGTGCTTACTGCGGGCGGCGATCATTATGTTTCATTACAGTGACTGACTACATGCAAAAGGTAAATAATTTCTTTATTTTAAAAAAAGTTGGTGAATTGAAAATCTTTTTTTAATTTTTAGTGTAAAAGTGTGACCCCAAATTTAAAAATGAAAAGCATTACTAATTCTCAACCACCAGTCCTGCTAATAAAAAGGCCAGAATATTAAGAACTGAATATATAATTTTTTAAATAGAAGATTAACAAGATGTGAGTTCCGGCACCTTTTCTTTCTTTCTTTTTCTTTTTTTTTTCCAAAAAAAAGCACAGCACATATCTATAGAATTCCAAGCCTCTATCTTCAACCTATCAAGACAAAGTTTAGTGCAGATCATAATATGTCTATTAATCTTACAACAACTTGCAACAATCATGACACTGGGAATACAGTGGTGCAAGACTGGCTTCAGCACACAGAATTACCATTAAGCTTTGCTCACGTGCAAGGGCCATTCAGTATTTAACTATTTACACCCATCAGCTTTGCTCAGTGTGATTCTGTTAGGTTAGGGGTGGGCAGACTTCTGATTTGTGAGATCTAATTTGTTATATATTAGAACTCTTAAGATCCACCAAATGGAACCTGATATAAAAGACACACACCAAGATTTAAAGCATTCTGAACTCACAAATATTTGTTGAGTAGCAGAACTGAATGGACCTTATAGTTCTTTCATACAAAATTCAATTATTCATTGGTAACACTACTACTTATGTTATTGCATTTCCATGCCAGCCAATAGCCACAATTCTCCAGGTAATTATCTTTGACTTTCTTTAGTTCAATAGCATAACTGGTATATGTGGGTCTGTGCACACAGGGGTCATTTTGCTCCCAATATTGCTAAACAACTGGAAGTCAGGGTAATGAATGTCCTGCCACAGGCCTAGGGGCAATATCCAGCTTCCCAAGCACCCCACTCTGGCCCTGCAAGTTTCTTCAGAACTTTGCTTTCCTGAGCCATACCCTTTCCTACAGCCTCCACTCAGTTGGTGCTTTCCTGGCCTTTCCACAGTTCCATTCCAAGACTTTCCTAAGACTTAGTTACTGGAGATGAGTACTTTAAGGCAAACATGCTGGCAGGGCAGGCCTTCTGGGAGATAAGAGTCTCCAGGGCCAACTCACAATGCCCCAGTTTGAGGCAAGACCCATGGCTCTCTCTCCAGCAAGTCCACGCACCTGATCTCTCATTCAGAGGCTGGGGCAGCAGTGACGAGAGTGACAGCATGCATGCTCCTGCATCAGTGGCGGGACCTCTTGCACCACCTCTGTATGCTGGCAATTTGGTGATTTTGGCCTCAGCGTTTTTGCCTTTGGCCCCTGCCCACTAGAGCAGTGGTGTCTCAGAGAGCTTCTCCAAAATGGAATTTGGCCCTTGTGTTCTGTATCCTTGAACTACTGCAAAATCACCAAACTCCAGGTGTACCTTCTATCACTTTTAGTTTAGGTGAAGTCTCTGCCAATTTGAATGGCTGGCTAGATGTAATTTTAAAGACCTCCAATTTCTGGCCACGATACACAAATACAAGTTTTCAATACTTGCTATATCTTATGGCATGTTTTACATTTCATGATGCCCCAAACCCAGCACATTTCAGAGGATTAAAAATCACTTCATAGCCAAGACAGCTCTGCATTGTGCTTCAAGAAACAAAAGCACAATTAAACCAGGGAATCACTTCAAAACAACTGTTGCTGCTGTAAATGTACAAGATGCTGTAACAGGTGCTTGCATTAATTGAAGCAAATAAGTTCCAGGAAAACAAAATTAAATTTGCTGCGCATTAAAGATAAGCTTGGATCTCCCAGTAACTAAAGTCCTTCAATGTTAGATACAAGTTAAGAAAGTGATGGTTCCAGTTTATTGGTTTTCCCTTAGGCTCCAAGATAAATCTTTCCTTTGCTCGCTGGCTTTCAGTGCAGTGAGACACCGTGACAGCGTTTGACAGCACGGCAAATTTATTACAGGTTTGACACATGTTGATGGAACAGACTAGGTAAAATGGGGGAGGGGAAACACAAGGGCACTGATCTCATTTCCCTGCTTTTAATAGAGTTTTAAATTGCAAGGTGTCTGAATGAGTTGATGCTTAGTGGAAATAAAAAGTTCAAAAGATCTGGGAGGGAACCCGCTGCAGATTGCAAAAGAGTTGGTGCAACACACCTTCTCTCTGTGGAACAATGTGCCATGTATAGGCATAGGTGCTCCAGTTTATCAAGAGATGGAAAAGCTCATTGAATGACAGCAAAATTAACCTTTCCAAAAAAGATGTTTGGAACAGATGGTTCTTTTCTGCAATCTTTTCTACAGAATATTCACTCTGTAGGATCTTTCATATGGAGTAGTTATGAAATTTCACTGATTTCTAGTGTGTTCAATTCCTCTAATGATGATTGAAGGTAGGAAATATACTTACGACATACTTACAATAAATACATACAAATGAATGATTTTCCTGAGGAAAAAAAGCTTAATAACTTGCAGAGCATTCAGAAGCAGAGGCTGAGGGAAACAATGAGCTGGATTTGCCGTCTTACGCAGAGCCTTGTGCTGGGCAAGGCAGGAAGTAGGGTGGAGGATTTCTCCCACACAAAAAGCTGCCTTTTCTTCTGGTGGAACATCTCCCCTCCTGCAATTAATCCTGTACCAGCTCCAGGTCAAACTTAGGTCTTCCTCAGGAGAATGGTAGAGCTTTGGATCCAGGACTGACTCCAAGTTGGGTCTTCTCTCATTGTAGGGTGAATAATACTAGCTACCAATACCACCTTGGTATGTAATTACCAGAACCTGAAGTCATACAGAGACCTTTGTTGGCAGCTGGATCTGAGCAAATGACCACTTTAAAGCATTAAATTAAGAGTAGAAAGATCTGTCAATGGCTATTACCCATAAAGAATGGATTCCATCTACTTAGAGGGGCTGAGCAGTTGCTTGGGGCGAATCAACAGGCAGGCCTGGATATTTTCGGCCTTGGTCTGTATGGAATACTTGTGTAGATGGCTATCAAAGACAGGTGTTATTGCTGAAAATTGCTGGTTTGACATACAAATGTTTTATAAAATAACTCAAAGTAAATAAGCAAACAGAGTAATCCTATGCCTCCCAGACAGTGTCTGTGGGGATCATAGGATGTCAAGGATATTCCCTTCCCCTCAAAGGCCTTAGAGAGACCTGCAACCTCAGCTTCCCAAGGTCTGGGCCTCAACCTAAGGTGGAGAACAGAGTGAGGGGGAGAGTATTCCACTGGCTGTGATGGGCCAGGGACGGGCCATGGATCTGCCAAAGGCCTCTGACTAGTGGACATCAGTGCAAAAGAATTGCGTCTTAATATGCAGGTCTGGCCTGATCAAGCACAGCCTTTCTTATGTCTGACTAAGAGTGGCTTTGGATCTTGCACAATGCATAGAAAACAGCAAACACAAATAGTAATTTAAATTTAATCCTTTGCACCTGCCTAGTTTATCGTAGAATAAACGTATTGGGCTGCAATACAAAATTTTTGAAACTTTTTATGGAGGTTTCTACTGTATGTTGCCCTTTGGCTTACTTGTCCATTACACTGAGCTGAAATGAAATTAATTTATTCCAAATACCACAAATCATTCTCATTCTAACAACAACCGGAACAAATACTAAGTGGGCTGGAGAAGTAGACTGTATCAGACAAACTCAGGAAGATTTACAGGATGGGTGTGTGGCAAATTTCTTATTTGAGAGAAAGGAAGAATTTTGGACAGTCTTTGAGCAATCCTCTTTTGAGTCGTGAAACCCCCCAACCTAGCCTTCTCAATTGCGTTTGTCAAGAGCCTTGAAAAAGCCATTTGTTTCATCTGCAGTGTGGATATACTGATCAAATGATTTAAAAACCTGGCCAAAGTCCAAGTCCATGGCAAGGAGGGAACAAAAAGAGGGAATAGGGTTGGGGAGGGGGCAGACTGGGGAAACTGTTTGCTGCTCATACTGTATTGTTTTTATTTTTAACTGAAGCAACTTTTTTAAGGGCAGGGCTTATAGAGATATAATGTAATTCCTAAGAGAAGTTAAACTTAGTTCCCTATGCCAACACTTGCCCGCATTCATAGTCTTCTGTCTGTTCTCATTCTCCAGCCACACATTCTGTTTTGGAAGCAATCGCTCTTGTTTGCTGAAGTTCCTAGATTTTATTTTGGAAAAGCCACTCTGCTGCTCTTATACAGTTAGGGGTCTTCACCTTTTCATGCTCCAGAACTACTGTTGTGCTGAATAAATACTCTGCTTTTCTTTTCTCTGGCCTGCAAATAGAAATAATCATCAGCATAACCTTACCAGGCAGCTGAACATTATTTGTGCCAGCTGATCCTAGATACTTCCAAGAACCTTTCAATTTCATTTGTATATTTCAAAGAGATACAAGCTTTTGAGTGTGCTTCTTGGAAATGGCAAACATTGTTGCTTATTTCAATATAATTTTGTGTATAAATCCCATTATTGTAAATACAGGCAGTAAATCCACGGTTTCCTAGGTTAAAAATAGCATTTTTGAATCACTTGAATGTGTTTTAGGTCATATTACTGGGGAAGATGACCCTTTGCATGTAATCCATCAAGAAAGAAAGAGAGAGAGAGAGAAGGGGCACTCTCTCAGCACAAGGAAAATGAGCAAAAGAAAAGACTTTGGAGCCACCCAACAGGCCTGTCTTGTTCACTCCCATCCATTACTGTAGAGGGCAGTCATTTCCAATTCAAGTAGGCTAGAGCCTGTTTATCTATTTATTCACTGGGAAATCTAACAGCAAACAATCTCAGATGCATTTACTACATTATTCAATAAACTGATGCAAGTATGATAAATCTGTCATTACGCAAACTATACAAATGACCCATTAAATGGTACGAGTACATTGTGCAAATGTACTAGCAACTAATTGCTGCTATACATACTATTATTTATTTATTTATTTAGTAAGCTTCTATGCCGCCCCTTTCGCCGAAGCCTCGGGAGGCTTACAACAATAAATAAATACATATAATCATATAAAAACAATATAATTGGAAACACCCTGACCAAAGATATAAAATCAATAAATAAGCTAACAATTAAAATGCCATTTAAATAAAGAGGTCTTGGCCTGGCGCCGAAAAACATATAACGACAGCGCCAGGCAGACCTCTCTGAGGAGCACATTCCATAGATTGGGCACCACCGCAGAGAAAGCACCTCCTCCAGGTACTTACCCTCCTAATATCCTTCACGGAGGGCTCCTGGAGAAGGGCCTCTCCCGCTGATCTCAAGGGGGGGGTTCGGGCGGGCAGGCGGCCATATATGGACGTAAGCGCTCCTTAAGGTAACAAGGACCCAAGCCGTTGAGGGCTTTATAGGTCATCCCCAACACCTTGAATTGGGCCCGGACTTCGATGGGGAGACAGTGCAGCTAACGGAGGACTGGAGTCATGTGAACATAACACCCAGTCCCCGTCAGTATCCTGGCGGCTCTATTTTGCACCAATTGAAGTATCCAGACCATCTTCAAGGGCAGCCCCACATAGAGCGCGTTGCAGAAGTCTAATTGGGAAGTTACCAACGTGTGTGTCACTGTTGCCAGGCCATTGTACTCCAGGTAGGGACACAGCTGATGGATCAGCCGAAGCTGAAAGAAAGCGCTCCTTGCCACCTCTGTCACCTGAGCTTCAAGTGAAAGCTCAGGGTCGAGGAGCACTCCCAAGCTGCGGACCTTGTCCCTAAGAGGGAGTGCAACCCCGTTCAGGACAAGGTCAAGGTCCCCTTCCCCGAAGCCCGATCCGCCAACCAACAGGACCTCCATCTTGTCTGGATTGAGCTTCAGTTTATTGGCCCTCATCCAGCCCATTACCTCGGCCAGGCACCGGTTCAGCATAGCCACTGCCTCACCTGAATTGGTAGAAAGCGAGAGGTAAAGCTGGGTATCATCAGCGTACTGATGATTCCGCAGCCCACACCTCCTGATGACCTCTCCCAGCGGTTTCATGTAGATGTTAAACAGCAAAGGGGACAAGATGGACCCCTGCGGTACTCCATGGCATAGCTGCCATGGCGCAGAGCCATAGTCCCCCAGCACCACCTTCTGGAATCGGCCGTTGAGATAGGAGCAGAACCACTGCAAGGCAGTGCCTCTGACCCCGAATCCTGCTAGCCTATCCAGAAGGATACCATGGTTGATGGTATGGAAAGCTGCTGAAAGGTCCAGGAGAACCAACAGGGATGCCCCCCCCCCCCCCGTCCTTCTCCCTGCACAGGTCATCGTACAGGGCGACCAAGGCAGATTCAGTGCCATACCCGGGTCTGAAGCCGGACTGAAATGGGTCCAGATAATCAGTTTCATCCAAGAGTGCTTGGAGTTGTCCCGCCACCACCCGCTCCACCACCCGCTCCAACCTATTCCTACCTATTAATTTATTACATTCATCTCTTCCTGCTTCTTCCAGGGAATTCAGGTTAGTGTACCTTCCTGCTTTCACACCCTTTTATTCCTGCAGCAACACTATGAGATGGGTTAAATCAGTCTTTCCCAACCAAATACCATCCAACTCCCACAGACATGTTGTCAACACTGACCGGTAGTGACTCTCCAGGATTCCAGGGAAGAATTTTTGAGCCCTACCTGGAAACGCTGGGGATGGAGACTCCGGCTTTCTCCATGTAAAGCATGTTCTCCACAGCCTCTCTCCAGCAATCCCACAGACATGTTGTGGGATGAGGTACTATTACATTAAGCCATTACTTTAGCTGGTTTCAGCTAAATCACTATGGCTGGGTTCATGCAACATGGCAAACGACCCCATCTTGTTTCCATGACACACAGATTTTGTCTGAACTTGCTAGTCAATCACATGGTTACCTGGACTCTGTTGTTTCTAAGCTCCCTGCACCATCCTCTCAGCCTCACCATGCATCCCAGCAGCCCCCACAAACAAAATCCCCATCCTTTCCCTTTGCTTGCTTATGGAGTGCAGCAGCATCTTCCTGATTGGTCAACTGCATTCCAGAAGCAGGTTCCCTTTCTCCCAAGGGCACCTGCATGTCTGCAATGCTTTCCTGCCACTCTTGTCCCCATAGCGATTTTTATTAAATTAAAAAAAAACCAGTTTCTTTGCAATTCCACCTCTTCTTCCTCTGTGCATTTCTGCACTATTTCATAGTTTTCCAAAGCAAACAGGGAGATGGACACATCACTCAGCCAATAGAAATAAAGCAAGTAATGTTGCAGTGGTTCCTAGGGAGCTCAGTGCAGTAGAGATTGAAGGCTGGAAGCAACCAATTCTGCAGCTGTTCCTTCCAGAGGAATCTATGGTGTTTCCATACCAAGAATGGTAAAGTGTTGATCATGGATCTAGGCAACAGGAGAATTTGCAGTGAACTGTGGAAACCTTAGATCAGACCATGGAATTTCTCTGTGGTTTTAGCAAACTAATCTTCCCATGTGGGAATTCTGGAACTGGGTCTGGACAACACAGCAGACCCACAATGCTTCATCATTGATTCCCATGTTCTGTGAACCAGTCCCATTTGGTTCTGGGTGGTGATGGCAGGACATGCCAAAAACACCTGAGAAGTTCCACTGTATTCAGTGGGGCTTATCTCAGAAGAGTGTACTCAGACTAGCAGCTTTAGTATTGTAAAAGACATATGTTGAAAAGTAAAATGAATAGTCTTTTCACAAGATGGGTAAGAAATTATGGCAATATATAAAAATGCTATTGGAAATTCAATTTAAAATCTAATTATAATCTGGGTATCTTCTGATGGGCTATCTTGTCCTCCAGTCTACGAGTTTGCCATAGCTGGTGTATTGCTGTTCAATTATAAAAGCTAGAAACGACAAGTTAGTTTCTTTCTTTAGGCAACCATTTGAATTAAACTATTGAGTTTGTAAGTCTGTGTTTAACTGATTGGTGTTACAAGCTGTCAGCCAGAGGCAAGAGTGTAAAAGAAGTTTAGGATTACATTACCTGTCTGTTCTATACACCATCTTCCACAGGGCAATCAGTTACAAAGAAAGTAAAATTATACTCTGACAGAAAAGTGGCATACTGTTTTTACAATGCAATCCTCTGCATATCTACTCAGGCACAAAACCCACTGAATTCAATGCGGCACGCTCTCAGGGAAGCATATACAGGATTGCATCTTAATTCTTCTTAAATACCTTCCAGGGAAGTGAAATGAAAGCAGAGCCTTGAATTAGCCTCCACAGAGAATACCATCTTGCATTCTACCCATTGTCTAGAGCAGTCTGCTTCCAACTTGCAGTCATAATTGTAATGGTTTCCTTTCACTGGCAAGTAGAATCTCAAAATCTGTATCTCAGTATAAAAGAAGAAAACTATGCCACAATTAAATGTTTCTTCAGCTCCTTAAGGAAGCAAGGTAATAAAACAGAATCAACATCCACACTTAAAAAAAGCAGCAGCAGCAAACATGCCTTTGATTTTTGAAAAAGAAAATGCTAGCTGGCTGCATAGCTTTGAAATACAGGATTTAACTAGCACTGTTTCTGAAACAGGCTTTAATTACAGGCTCTGTTCATCTTCTGCTATTTATGCTCAGGTGAGCTCTGTCTGGAATCGAAGTAACGATCTTACCCTTTCTTCATGTAATCTACTTTCCATAATAATGGAAGCATTTAATTCCAAGGGAACAGGCCATTATGGCTGGGTTACAGGAGTTATAGTCCAGCACATCTGGAGGGTTTCAGGTAAGGAAAGGCTGCTCTGTCAGTTTACCTGAAAGGGAGTCCCACTGAGCTCAGTGGGATTTTTTCCCTAGTGAACATGTAGGATTATAGCTTTGCAGTATGTGTTGAGAGATTTCTACTAAAAAGTGAATCCCACAGAGTTTGTTGGAGCAAACTTTCAAACAAGCTGGTATAGAATTGTATCCTTAACAAATTTCTCATGAAGATGCCTTTTGAAGTGATGCACAGTTTTGTTTCCGACACTTCCTATGGAAGGAATCATGCCTTACTATTTGTCTGATGCTTGCAGGGGTGGGGGTTCATGCTGGTGTGCTGGAAAACCACACTCGTAGGTTACTCACTCCTAGTTATGTTCTTTAAGTGCTCATACAGGTAAACACACCTGGAACCTTCAAATTATACCAGCTGGTGCAAATTGCAAATTGCACAAGAGTTTTTCATTACAATCTTGGTTTATCAAGCAATTTTAAAAAGACAAACCTCTTCAAACTCTTCTTATTTATCTTCACTCAGCCCCAAAAGACAGGTCACTACTCTCCCATTTTACAGACTGGGGAGCTGAGGTTAGCAGTCAATAACTCAAGGATATCTGGTGAGTTTATGTCAAGAATGCAGGTTTCATCATTCCCTTTGCCTCAGCTGAATTTGGTTTTTGACCATCCAAGGTATGGAGTGCTGATTCTTAGCCACCCCATCTATTTCTAACCAATGCGTTATTGGCAGCAATGCATGCTTTCTGCATCCTATCACTGTTACTAGATCATCCTGTTGTCCCCCAGATGTACTAGGCTCCCATCATCCCCAGTCAGCAACAAGTGCAGCAAGCATTTTATTTCTTTGGGCTCACTCATATCTTCAGTCTTGCACACATCTGGCCTCCACTGGTACTCTTCTCTTCTACCACCCCTCCCATAAGACATTTTTCTTCCTACT
Source organism: Varanus komodoensis (assembly GCF_004798865.1). Classification (NCBI taxonomy): domain Eukaryota; kingdom Metazoa; phylum Chordata; class Lepidosauria; order Squamata; family Varanidae; genus Varanus; species Varanus komodoensis. The sequence goes on from NW_025335268.1 coordinate 53,518,767, forward strand.
TACCAAGGCATCCAGTAGTTTTTGCCTCATTTTTCTTGCAAGGAAGAACAAAAAATACAGAAAAGCTACAACAGAATGGTGGGCAGGCAGAAGGAAAACCATCTAATTATTGACTTGTATGTACATCATCGTCCCATCTCCACAATTAGGTGGTAATTAGAAATCTTTCACTCTTTTATTTCACACATCCAGAAAATGTGCTATATAACTTGATGCACCATCACAAGTTTATATCTCACTTGCTTTCTTTGATAACTCCCTACAGCTGTATCTTGCACATTTTTTAGAACATATTTCATGATGCCTCTCTTACACCCGCAAACTTGATGGTAAGCATCCCAGATGCAATCAATCAGGTGTGAAAAGATTTACACACCTTAAAAGCAAATGATAAGATGTAATAGAACAAGTGCCATTTTCAAAAACAAGCCAATAATAAAACCACTCCTTCAGTTCATCCCTGGACCTGTGCAGACACTGGAAAGGTAAAAGCATTAAATCATAGAGTTGGAAGGGGCCTTTCAGGCCACTGAGGCCAACCCCCTACAATTTGCAGAATGAATCACTGAAAGATGGTTGTCCAGTCTTTGCTTGACTACCTCCATGAAAGAAACCCCAGCACCTGCCTAGGCAGTTGTCTTCATTGTCTGATCCCCTGACTGTCAGGAAGCTTTATCTGGTATTCATGCAAAATTTGCCTCTCTGTAACTTAATCCTGTTTTTGGTGCCCTAGGGTCTGGGATGACAGAGAACAGGTTGCAGCCTTTTTCTGTGTGACAACCTTTTAAATACTTGAATAGTTTTATCATATCAGTCTTTTTTTCTCAAAGCTAAACATGCCCAGTTCCTTCAATCTTTCTTTGCAGGACTGAGTTTCCAGTAGAAACATACAGGGCAGGGAGACGTGTAACATGGCATACTATCACCTGACAAAGTGATGTATTTCAACAGAGAAAAAACCTCAAGCAGGTGCCAACATCACTCTTCCAAAAAATGTAGGAAGAAAACCAGGGCACAATGAAAATGAATTTCGATGGGGAAAAAAACACGAACTTGAGCTTGTAGTACATGAGGGCTATTACACTCTTATAGGAATAGCTGAAACATGGTGGGACGATTCACAAGACTGGAACTCTACAATTAACGGATACAACCTGCTCAAGAAAAACAGAGGACAAAAAGGAAGTTGAGTTGCACTATATGTAAGAGACACATATACCTGCACAGAAATACATGAAGAAGAACTTAGTAGCCCCACTGAAAGCATCTGGAAAAACGTAATTACTGACACCTATTACTAATGAGCCAATTAAAAGGAGGACAAGAATGCAACCTTTGAAAAGCAGCTTGCTAGCGTTTCCAAGAACAATAATGCAGTCATCATGGGGGACTTCAATTTTCCCAATATATGCTGAGAGACAATTTCTGCAAACATGGCCCCTCCAAGAGATTCCTGACATGCGTTACTGACAACTTCCTCCAGCAGAGCCTAGAAGAACGGACAAGAGGAACAGCTTTCCTTGATTTAATACTGACAGGGATAACTTAGTAGAAAAAACAGCAGCCATGGGAACCCCAGGGAAAAGTGACCATGCAATACTTGAAATCTCAATTACGAAGGAGACAAAGGTTAACTGCAGCCAAACACATACCCTGGGCTTCAGGAAAGCCAAATTTAATGAATTCAGAACAATGATAAGTTAAGTGCCATGGCAACTTACTCTTAAGGGAAAAGAAGTCCAAGAGGGGTGGAAAATCTTGGGAAAAAAAACTGCACAACTATGAACAATTCAAACAAGAAAAAAGTGCAGAAGAAAACAACTTGAAAGAAAAAAAAAGAACATGTACAGGAGGTGGAAGGACAGCCAGGCCACAAAGGAAGAATACAAACAAATAGCAAGGAATTGCAGAGACGGCATCAGGAAGGCTAAAGCTGGAAATGAACTGAGAATAGCAAGAACAATACAACCTTCTTCAGATATATCCAAAACAAAAGACATGTGAAAGAGAAAGGTGTCCAGCTACTTAAAATGGATGGCAAAGTGATAATAGATGAGAAAGAAAAGGCAGAGGTGCTCAGTTCCTACTTTGCCTCAATATTCTCCCACAAATCTACAACAAAGAGGAAGTACAAACTGAAAGTGAGAGATGACAGCCCAAGAATGACAGACAAATGGTCAAGGAATACCTAGATGGAATAAACACATTCAAATCTCCAGAGCCTGATGAACTTCAGTCAAGAGTTATAAAAGAACTCGACAGCTGGAAAACAGGAGATGTGCCAGATGACTGGAGAAGGGCTAACTTTGTCCCAGTCTTTTAAAAAGAGGGGGAAAAGATGAACCTGGGAAGTACAGACCAGTTAGTCTGATGTCAATCCCTGCAAAAATTCTGGAGCAAATTATTAAAAAATCAGTCTGCAAGCACCTCAAAGAAAATGCAGTGATTAATAAAAGTCAGTATGGATTTATCAAGAATAAATCCTATCAGACTACTTTAATCTCATTTTTGACTAGGTAACCTCCCAGATGGACAGTGGAAACACGGTGGACATAGTCTACCTAGACTTTAGCAAAGCTATCGACATAGTGCCCCATGGTATCTTGACAAGCAAACTAGCAAAAGGTGGACTAGATAGAAAAACTATTGGGTGGATGCAAAATTGGCTGCTAAATCAGCCACAAAGAATGCTCATCAATGGCACAATGACTGAAAGAAGGTCAGTGCTGGAGACCTACAGGGTTCAGTTCTAAGCCCAGTGCTCTTCAACATCTGCATAAATGATTTAGACGAGGAAGCACTAGAAACGATAATCAGATCTGCAGACAGCACAAAACTGGGTGGAGTAGCAAACACCCTGGAAGACAGAAAGAAGATCCTGGGTGATCTTGATATGCTGGGCTGAAAGCAACAGAATGAGATTCAATAGGGACAAATGCCAAATACTCCACCTAGGGAAAAGAAACCAAGTGCATTGATACAAGTAATTGTATCAATTGTTAAGACATCTATTAAGTAATAGATGTCTTAACAAAACTGAAAAAGACCTTGGAGTTATTGTGGGCAACTGGCTAAATATGAACTAACAATGCAATCCAGCTGCAAAAGGGGCAAATGCTATTTTGAGATGCATTAATAAAAGTATTGTTTCCAAATCACAAGACGTAGTAGTTCCCCTATACAGTATTTGTCACTCAACAGACCTCATCTGGAATACTGTGTTCAGTTGTGGGCACCAAGATTTAAGAAAGATGCAGAAAAGTTAGATAGGGTTCAGAGGAGGGCAACAAAAATGATCCAGAGTTTGGAAACACTGTTCTGTGAGGAAAGACTGAGAGAACTGGGCATCTTCAGCCTTGAGAAGACTGAGGGGCAATATGGCATCACTCTATAAGTACCTCAAAGACTCCTAAAGAGGAAGGTCAAGATCTCTTCTCACTGATACCAGTATGTAGACTAGTATAATTAACTCAAGTCGCAACAGCCCAGATCCAGGCTTTTCTAGATGTCAGGAAAAGTTTCCACACTGTCTGAGCAATATGACAATGGAACCAGTTGCCTAGAGAGGTTGCCCATGCTAGAGACATTCAAGAAAAACTGGACAGCCATCTGAGTGGGATGGTGTAATGTGGTGTCCTGCAACAGCTGGGGGCTGGACCCGATGGCCGTCTTGGCCCCTTCCAACTCTACTATTCTATGATCATTTTTGTTGTCTTTTCTGAATGCATTCCAGTTCATATAGTTCCTTCTTAAAGTGTTGTTTGCAGAACTGGACACAGTATTCAAGATACTGTCTGGTCAGTGCAGAGTACTTCCCATGATTTAGCAACCATACTTCTATTGATGCAACCTAAAATTGTATTTACCTTTTTGCAGCCACGTCATATTGTCAATATTTTATTCAGCTTGTGATTGACTAGAACTCCAAGATACTTTTTTACCCATACTACGATCAAGCAACATATCCCCCATTTAATACCTGTGTATTTGATTAAGAGCTTAGGATTTCTTTCTGTTAAATTTCATTCTAATCTATCAAGATAATTTTCAGTTTTGTTTTAGTCTTCTAAAGTGTTGGTGATATCAGCTAATTTTTGTCATCTGCAAATTTGACAAGCATCTTTCCCAATTCCTCTTTCAAGCCATCAATTGTTGAAAAGTACGGAACTGTTGTTGTTGTTAGTCGCAAAGTCATGCCTGACCCATCACAACCCCATGGACAACATTCCTTCAGGCTCCCCTGTCCTCCACCATCCCTCGGAGTCCACTTGAGCTCACACCCACTCCCCCAGTGACTCCATCTAGCCACCTCATCCTCTGCTGCCCCCTTCTCCTTTTGCCGTCAATTGTTCCCAGCATCAGGGTCTTCTCCAATGAGTTGGTCCTTCACATTAGGTAGCCAAATTATTTGAGTTTCATCTTTGGTATCTGAGGATACTGTAGTCATGTAATACTCCCTTCAGTTGAGGAATATTTGACTAATACTCTCTGAAGGCAGTGCTCTAGCCAGCTGTGGATCCAGCAAGTAGTACAGCCATCCAACTAGGTAGTTATAAGTATAACCAATGTCCAGGCTCCTGAGGTTTGCATCAGCTAACTGGCAAATTTCATGAGCAGAGTTGCACTCATCAACACTCAGGCCAGCAAAGCGAGAGAGGCAACTTTATGAGCTCTTCTTTTTCTTTATAATATCTGGTGCCCTGAAAATCTGGTCTGGAGAGCTGGGGAACCCTTTGGAACAGTGTGAATGGGAAGTGGTGGATTGGCAAAATTGCCCCTCTTCCACTGGGTCAGTCCCAAGAGTGAGTAGAAAGGATTCTTTCATTCTAGAGCTCCTTGTTAGGATCAGGCTGATGACTGGGATTCCAGGCTTGGCTCCTCCAAAGGGTGCCCAGAACTATGAGATAATGCATCCAAAACTTGCTAAGTTTAAGTGCTCCCTCACTAATGACCTATCAGTATCATTTTTCAGGTAAAGAAAACAAGTCAGTTATATGGTTAAAATGGTATTTTGATGAATTTTGAATTTGTGTGCTGTGGATGGGGGTGATGATAATAAAATGTTTTTAAAAATGAATTAAAAGAACCAATTTATCATATTAATTACTTTATGTTCTCTCGGACTAGAATATTGCGACAGCATAACTTTTCCTCAATATAAAAACAACACAAATGTCATCCTTCAGCATTTTTAAAGGAGCTCATTTAGCAACCTTTCCATTTCCTTAGGGTGTTATCTGTTACATGAAAAACCTACTTTGAAATAGAATGTTTCTTTTCTGCACAGGCTCTGATGGGAGCAGTAAATCAGTTTTACAGAAGTATAAGCTTAGCTCCCAAAGGCCTTAGAGCCAGTTCAGAATATAGCGAGAGGGGAAGCCTAGCAGTATATATAACATTCATATTTATATTCCAAATGCTGGTCGTGTTTAGTGTCCAGCCCTATTCCACAATTTACAAGCATTAGATATCAATATTTATTCCTATGTGGAGATTTAAGATGACTTTGTGTAAAATGAACCTGAAACACAAAGGTTACATAGTACTTTATTTTAAAATCTTTCCTTTTATACCACTATATGAATGACTGTTTGTCACAGTGGGATAAATAATGCACATTGCTGTTCACATTGCTCTAATTATTGTGTGCGCAGAAAAAATACCAATCTAGATTTTGCAGCAAAGGCTACAGAAACACACTTTGGGTATCTTAAGCAAATAAGAAACTAGGTAAGTATTTGCATCTTCGAGAGCCTCAAGAAATTGTTCTCGTGGAATTTCAAATATAGTATCTTGCCAAAGAGAAGGAAAACAGTGGTGCATGAGTGTAGAACATCACTGCTACTTGGGATTTATGGAGTAGGAAATGTGAAGGAATGGAGAATCCTCTTAGACACTACTAATGTTTGCCATGTATTTTGTTTTCTCTGAGCACTGTGTATCTCACAGAGATTTAGGCAACCCTATGAAGTTAGAATTGCCTTCAATTTCTACCCTACAGGAATGGAGGTCTTAGGAGGCAAATGCAGCTGTTGTACACTCTTGCCTGAGAATGGGACACTTGTACAGGAAAATGGATTACTCCTCCTACCGCATAGAACTATTAACTTTTTTAAGTGGTAGGCATCTGTTTTGGTCCTGAGACTCCTATGCAAAGCTGGGTGATGGACTGGGGCAATATGCACTTAACTTCCCCTCCCTGCTTGCTCGGATGGGATCACGGCAATTGGGAGGTGAAAGCTGCTTCTCCATTTGCCCCTACAATCCCCTCTAATATTCTCATTCCCCAGGTCTATTGCCAGTGCAAAGGCAACAGTCTGGGTGGCACCAGCATTTCTGGAGGGTGGCAGCATCTTTCACCCCCTGCCCCAGAGATCCCAAGAACACGGACGTTTCCTTATCATTACTAGCAATAGAGAAAAGCGAACTCAGCAGCACCAGAGAGAGAAAGGTTAACACCCCTCCCTGCCCCAGCAACTTCTATGAGGATCATGGTTTCCCTGCCACCGTTGGCAGCAGAGATGCTGCTCGCAAGCAGGTTCTGTTGGGAGTGCTTCCCAAGGGGCAGAGGCAAAAGTTTCTTCCCTGACCCCAGTGGAGTAGGAACAGCTGGGCTGAGAGCTTCGTGAGGAAATTGGTGAGCCTTCCAGAGGATAACAAAGGGGTGCAAGTGTCCCATGGGCCATAGGTTACCCACCTCTGCTGCACTCTCTAGGACAGTGATGGCGAACCTACGGCACGCGTGCCACAGCAGGCACGCAGAGCCCTCTCTGTTGGCACGTGAGCCAAGTCACCCCAGCATTGGCCCAGCGGCCATGCACATATTCGGAAAGAGCAACGGCGCCAGGCAACAACGTCACTCATTAGCCGCAACTCACTGCAAGAGGTGGTGAGGAACAGGTAGCCAGGGGCAGGTGCAACAACTGCGGCGGGCAGCTCCAGGAAGGGAGCGGGCGAGCAGTGAGCGGGCCTGCCAAGCACTGGCGGCGGCGCCCTCCCCCTCCTCCTCCTCCCGGCCCGCAGCACGTGAGCGGCCACCCAAGCCACCCTCCTAGCGCAGTGGCGGGACCCTGTCGACCCGGTAGCCACAGGTGTAGGCTTGGGGGCAAGCTGGGCGAAGGGAGTGAGCGACGGGTCGAGGTGGTGGAGCAGCAGCAGCAGCTGGAGCGAGGCGGAGAGAAAGGGAGCCCGGGATCGATATGGCGTTTCCTGGGGAGGGAGGCCAAAGCGAGGAAAAGTGGAGGCTGGCACTGCTGCAAAGTGAGAGGAGTGGGCGCATGGCGGGGACCCCCCTCCCCACCCAACCCCACACGCCAAGGCTTGGCAGTGCCGTGGGGGCGCCTCGAAGAAGATCCCAACAGAACCATGTAAGGCATCAGGGATGGCCTCTCCTCACCTTTAGTTTAGGCCTCTCTCCCTCACATTCCGCCCCTCCGGTAAACTTTCAAGTGCCGCCAAAGCGCCTGAGGCATTCCCAGGGGGTGGTTTGGGGGTGAGGAGGGAGGGAGGGCGCACGCCAGGGCACAAGCAAGCCCAACGTCCCCCGACTTGGGGGTGCTGAACATGAACATGGCTCCTTCTCTCTGTTATTGTGTTTTTCTTTTAAGACAAAAGTTGTTAATGTATGAGTTGTTTTTTTCTAAACTAAAACCTCAGTATTCAGGTTTTATTGCAGTGCTGGCACTTTGTGATAAATAAGTGGGTTCTGGGTTGCAGTTTGGTTATTCGATCTCTAAAAGGTTCACCATCACTGCTCTAGGATCTCAGGCAGAATGCTTTCCCATCACTTGCTCTGCAATCTGCTTAATTCAGATGCTAGGAATTGACCCTGTGTCCGTCCATGTATTATTCAGCTTAGCTATGGTTCCTCCATCCAGTTAAAGTGGCGGGGGGATGCAGATGGAGCAGTGAGGGAGAAAGGGATTCCTGCCTCATCAAACCCATCACCCTGGCAGATGGTGCAGCCAGATGGCCCACCCATCTTGCCACAGAAGAGAAGACGGTGTTGCGTTGGCTGTGTGCAGGAAGCACATTTACTTCTAAGGCTAACTCCTTGTAGGGAAACACTGTCGTTGGGTCTGGCATCCAATGTATGTTGTTAAGAATGGCACATTTTTGTGTGCATTCAAGCAGCTTCTGGTCTCTTCTCTCTAACTCTGGCAGAAGGCAAGGGGCATTTTGGCATATCCGCAGAAAGCAGAAGACTGTGGTAAAGAGCATTATTACAGCTCTTAATTAAAAGAATATTGGCCCAATTAATGCAAACATATAGATTGACAGTTTGCATGAAAACAAGATGCTTCCCTGCCATTACAGACCAAGATAAATGAAACACGTCTTGAAAAGCTATTTCCACAGAGTCCCTGTTTAATGTATTATTAATGGGAGCATCACCTTCCAGCTTCAGGCAAATGTGGCACAAACAAGAGAGGCATTCATTTTCCAGCCCTGGTATGACACATTACTTCCTCCCACCTAACTACAGCAGCCCAACCAAACACCAAGAAGCAAGAGTTTCGTCTGTCCCAATTAGAATTAGTCCTGTATTTGTATTTTTCACCCTTGGGCTGAAATTTCCTTTGGTAGAACACACATTGTGTGTGTAATTATGTTTTGTAATAAAGCAGCCTCCACAGATTATTGGCTACATCTTATTGGCTGGGTGTGAACCTCTTGTTAGATTCTAAACAGAAGTTGCAAGTCCGCAAGGTTGCTTCACCTCACACAAAGGGCTTGTGCTAGCACAGAGGGATTGGTTTTGTTATGCTTTCTCTCTGACCAGCTGACTCGCCATATGCCATATGGAAGGGAAGGCAGATGTCAGCCTTATGCGTTGTCCATTGTTGCAATGGGGACTAGAGGCCCAGATCTACCAACTGGAGTCTGATGCAAAAGACCTATGTGGAGAGCTTGCGGGGTGTGGTGGTTCAAGGGCCGAACTGGGGACCTGGGAGATCTGGGTTGTTGTCCCCACTCAGCTATGAAGCCCATTGAGTGATGGAGAATCATTCACTCTCAGCCTAACTGACCTCACAGGGTTGTTGTGAAGATAAAATGGACTAGGGAATGACCTGTGAGTCACTTTGGATTTCCTCACAAGAGGAAAAAAAGGTGTGATATAAATGCAACGTAACAATAATATTAATAATGGAATTTGTTTTGTGTAACTGAACTTATGGACTATCTGCACAAAAATCTACCCCTTACTCACTTCCCTGGTTTGCTTTATTTCAGCAGTGTAATTTTTCAGGGGTGGGTTCATCTTGCTGTTGTCACTGTCAAATAACTGCCTATCAGAAGCTCTTACTTCTTTACTCCAGATCACTCAGAGATTTACCAGCAGACAAATCATCCAGAGATTTACCAGCAGATGCAGATCTGTCTTCTGCCCCCCTTGCTATAAACTAACCTGCTTTTAAGTCTCCTAAATTTTAAAAGGAACAACCTTTGTAGGGTAGGAGCCTGCTGTCCGAGAATCTCTCAAACTAAGAGATGGTTTTTTGGAAACTGGCCAAACTATGCGCCTCTCTTTCACCTGGGTGCATCAGTTGAAGACAAAAGAGAAGAACAGCCTTAAAACCCTAAGAAGAGCCCTGCTGTTTAGTTAAACCCTTTTTATTCTCCTGTTATTTTAATTGTTGAATAGGATGTTCCGCATTTATCCTGGTTGTTATTCATGTGGTGATTGGTGCTGCGGATTATTTGTTATATCATGCTACATATTATCATCATCATTTACCTGTTTAATTGTTGTTGATTATATTTGAAGTTTCATGATTATTGTGGAAGTGTTATTGATATTATGGGTTAGTGATATATTATACTTGTTTTAAATGTTTGGACTGATTCTAAACCATCCTGAGAGTTTTTACTATAGAATAGTATAAAGAGGTTTTAAATAAATACATAAATAAATTATATTGTTAATTTGTTTTATATTTTTAATGTATTATATTTTAATTGATGTTTTGTAAGCCACCCCGAGGCTTCGGCGAATGGGGCGGCATAGAAATTTTCTAAATAAATAATAAATACATGTTGGAAACTAGATGGCAGAGTTGGAGTGACATGAACTGCACACAGAATTCAAACAAATGGATTTCTAGCACTCCAATATGGACAATCTAATTTTCAACCCCTTCCTTAGCAATCCTGATACAGAATTAGCCTTTTTCACTTCTGTCAGGCACAGTTGATATTTTCTTTGAGATCCAGCAAGATTTTTTTCTGGGTAGTTATGGCCAGTTATGGCTCATTAGTGTGTGTGTCTGTGTGTGTGTGTGTGTGTGTGTGACATTTTGCATATTTTGCCCCCATGTACTTCACTTTCAATTTATTTACATTGAACCTCACTGACAATTTTGTAGACCATTCACCTTTTACAACACAAATCTGGATGAGATTCAGCTACAGATGCAGATTTCCAGCTTTCAGGGAGGGCAGCCGCTTTTTGAATTTTCTGGTGGATACTGTCCAGACTCAGTGATGACTCAGGCTGGTGGACTGAAAAAAGTGTGCTGATGACCCCTCCATCAAGGTGTTTTGACACCTTCGTTTGACGCAGTACTTCAGATGCTGCCCCACCCCACAAAAAATGCCACATGTTCAGGAATCTGCACAGCATCTGCTACAGTGAAGAGTGACAGAAATAATTAACCCAGCCTTACTGCAATCTCCATATCCTTCTTTAATTGCTCTTTCAGGGACAACCCCTGGCCACTGAGCAATCCCGGCACCTCTCTGACTGGCTTTCTGCTTGTAAAGTATTTTGTTATTTGTATTATGGCACCTGTTTAAACAGGAAAATCCTACACCTCCCGGTGTGTTCCAGTCTGCCATGCTGGGTGGGGCATGCTGGGAGTTGTAGGGCTTTTTACTCCCTGAATAGGATCCCTAATAGTACATCCTGATTAATGCACTGTGCTGACTCCTGCCATGCACACCATGGTGAATGACACCTGCAACCTCTGCACGATGCAGGCAAGTCATCATGTATCACAAACCCATTCATTCCTGATGCACTGCAGCAACACAACTTTGATGCTTTACTCATCTAGTTTCTAAATGATGGTACAGTGGTACCTTGGCTCACAAACTTAATCCGTTCCAGGACTCTGGGTGTGACCCAAATGGGCTGTGACCCAAGTCAAATTTCCCCATAAGATTCAATGTAAATAAGGTTAATCCATTCTGGCCCCTCCGAATGTGGTTGTGAGCCAATTTTTGGTTGTGAGCCAAGTCAAATTTCCAAATAAGGTTCAATGTAAATAAGGTTAATCCGTTCTGTAACTTTTTTTAATCAGAAAAATTTGAAACAAAGTGACAAAAAACAACAAAGTATAGTACAGTACAGTACAGTACAGTAGAGAACACTAACCTCGGTGGGGGGGAGGTTATTGTTTTGAGGGAGAGTCCCCCTCCATAAGGACACTGGGGAGATCTCTTTCAGCGGTTTCCTCTCTTTCTCTCTTAGCTGCAGGGTCAATTTTGGTGAAAAATCTGTCTATAGTCACTTGTTTTTTCCTGCACTGCATAATCCTCCGGGAATGAGAGACCACGCTATTGTTCATCAGATTCAACACTCTGTTCGTTACAGTTATGTTGGGGTGGTGCTTCTCAACGAAATCCTGGCATGGGCGCGCTCCTGCAGGAAAGACGGACGCAATCTCGGCCATCTCCCCCCCCCCCAACCAGCATGATCGCGGCCATCTCCCTGCCCCCCTCCCCAAGTGGGGAGATGGCCAGGATCGCAGTTGCGTTTGTGCAGGGAAGACGTGTGATCACGGACGTGCTGCTGCAGGAAAGACGGGCGCAGCACAGCATAACTGTGATCACACATGTGTTTCCTGCACGAACGTGACTGCACTCGTGGCCATCTCCCCACTTGGGGGGTGGGGAGATGGCTGCGATCTTGGTCGCCACCCAAAGTGGAGTTTGTGACCCATGTCAAATTTTTCATGAAATTTTTGTTCGTGACCCAAGGCAGATGTGACCCAAGGCAGATGTGACCCAAGGTACTGTATATTACTTAACCATTGGCATTACCAAGAGCTACACTGCCCTCCAAAGGTGGGTCTGCTCTGTACAAGAGGGTATCCCTCCAGTTTTACCTGTAAGACGAAACTAATCTCAATTCTCCTCCTTTAAAGTAGTCCAAAGATGTGACCACTTCTCAAAATACAGGACTGGCATCCTCTGCTCTTCAGCAGAAGCTTGCAGAGTATCAGTTCTGGAGCTGTGAGGTACAAGGGTCAACAGACAGTGAAAGTACATTGAGAGCTTCCTAGAAAGCAGTATATTTTTTCCACTGCTGATAATCTGTAACACTGCAGACTAGGTTGTTATACCTGATTGCTCTATGTTTATAAGTGATGTGCTCAATTAACTGTGCTATCTCCACTTCAACCTGCTTGAAAATTACACTTTCCTACTTTTGTTGACACAGTAATTGGCCTTGAGAGATAGCACTTGTACCATGAGTTTGGAAAAAGATTAAAGGCATATTTCTGTTTCACTTTGTGCATGCAAGTACTATGCATGCTCAGGCACAGTAGTAGGATTTTGCAGCTATAAATAGTGCAGTGTTGAACTGAATGGACATTTGGAGCCATCTCGGGTTAGGTAATACCCAGCTCATCCCATTCTTGCAATTTATATTATGTTGGTCCCAGGAACAGATCCAAAGTATTAAAGCAGCATGCTCAAAATCCTGACATATACAGGTGATGTGGCCAGGCCTTAATGTCGATGGTAGACAGAGACTCCCTCTTGGGCGGAATGCTCTCTTGGATCCAAGCACTTTCTTAGTACCAAATGGTCTCCTGGCATCAAACAGCCCTCAGTGTTGATAGTCAACAAGGGCTCTCAATAACTTAGTGCCAAACAGCCATCATGCCTATGGCTGACGGGTTCTCTCTCTTAGTATTGAATGGTCTCTGAGTACCAAGTGCTCTCAGGATCAACTGGGCCTTGCTGTGAAAAGTTTGACAGAGGTTGATATCCCTGTCGTAGTATTGAGCAGTCCGTCAGTACCGAGCAGAACTTGTCAGTCAGTACTTGTCAGTCAGTACTTTTGAAGGCGGACAGGGCCGCTGCCTCAGTATCAGTATCAGAACAGTCTCAAGTCCAAGTGGTCCTAGGTGGCAGTGGTCAACAGAGGCTCTCTCCCAGTATCGAACAGTCACTTGGGGTCAAAGGTTGATGGGGACTTTGTCCTGGGAGTCTCTTGCTGCTGAATGGCCCTTGATGTCTTTGGTCAATGGGGACCCCTCTCTCATTAGCCTGTTTCTTGTGTTGAAAGTTAACGAGGCCTCTGTCTTGTTGATGAATGGTCCCATGGGTTTGAGTGCTCTCAGGGCCAAACAGTCCCTTGGTGTCAAGGATAGACAGGGGAACTTTCTTGGGACTGAACTGTCTCAGATTCAAGCGTACTCTTCAGACCAACTGAGTCCACGATGTGAATGATAGACAGGAGATCCTCTTGGGATTGAACCTCTTTTGACTTGGAACGCTCTCTTGGGACTGAGCAGGTCCCTGGTGTTGATGGTAGAAAACACACACAGGACTGAACCATCTTTCAAGTCTGAGTACTCTTTTGGGTTTGACTGGACCCTCAGCACCGATGGTAGATGGGGGCTCTCTTGGTATTCACACTTCCACTTGGTGGCAGCAGCCATGTTTTTTCTTAAGCTTGGGAGCTTTCCTGGCTATGCAGTCAAGCATTTGGGATCTGCAGCTTCCAGGCTCCTGGCTCTCACTCAATTGGTCCTATGTTTCCAGGCCTATTTTGTGAAGGCCTGGCAAGGCAGGCATGATTCAACAATGTGTCCCTCACCCAAACAGAAAGGCAGAAGGCATGTCTGTCCACGGAGGGGGGGTTTACTCACACAGTGGAACACTTTCTAAAGGACGCCTTCAATGCCTGCTGAAAAAACACTCAAGTTTGGAAGGGAAGTGCTTCCTGGTCTAGGCATGGAGGTGGTCAAAAAGGAACTGAGGGAATGGGTGGGAGTCCCTGCTATGGACGGTTAATATGGGAACATCCCCGCACCAACTAATGCATAGCTGTAGAATCATCTTGACAATAGGCTCCACTACTCATTCTTAGTCTTTCGGGATCTGACATACAGTCCTCAAATAGTCTCAGCATGGGAACTTAGTTCAGTTGCTATTTCCCCACAAGATATGAACCAGTTTCTGCCTTGTGTCTTTCCACACAAAATCTCATTTCATAACAACTGGAATAGACATATAAGTGGGTGCATATTGCGTTCAACAACCCACTCTGTGCATGCTCAGAGATCTGTTCTGGGTGATTTGTACTTGGTAGCAACATGGAATGTTTTGCAAGGAAAATAGTCTGTGGCTTTTGAATGTTCAAAAGAGGAACCTTGGCTCACAACACACTGCAACAACTAGAAATATGATGCTTGACACATCTAGTTTCTTAATTATAGCACATTACTTGACACACTTGGCACAAGGGAAGCAAAATTAAAGGTTGGGGATAGATTAGCATGGTCTCAGAAAGGAGGAGAAAAATCTGTGCTCAGTTTCTACTTCACTTGAGCCAAACTAGTAATTTTAAGGAGCAATTATTATCATTATTTTTAAAAAGCAGAAATAAGGGATACTCATTCTCCTGAACTGAATTATCAGAAGTACAAAATATCTAAATTTAAGTATATTATGAACACTTTTTGAGTGTTCCAGAATAACTCTACATTTCTTTCCACCAACTGATTATTACACACACTGGGCATAATCAAGCAAACAGTAGGTATGCCCACATCTCATTGAACCAACTTGTGCAGTTAAATGTTTAATGAGATTTTTGCTGGACTGCCCCATGTTTTCAGACAGATTACATAAATGTGTAAGAAGACCTGGAAGAAAATTCAAGTTTGTTCCATCCAGTATGTCTTCAAAACCAATTGTGCCATGTACACACACACACACACACACTACAGATATGCATACACACACAATAAAATATATAACATGCATGTCAACTAATGTGATTTATTTAACTGAATGTTATATATGTAAAGGAAGTTATAGATTAAAAACTACAACGGCACAAAGAACAAGATTCTATAGCTACAAATCTGTGATGTTTACCCCCACCCTTGCCATTGCAGGGCATTTCAATTTACTTGTAAATAGCTACTCGGATTTACAACTGCTTCCAGTTGACCACATTAAGGACACTGGCTTGCTTGAGAGAAAGGAAGATATCCAGACCTATAGACTCAGAACTCTTACTCCATATGTCCTTAATCCAGAGGTTAATTCATAAGCTTTATACCACTCATATATTTTCATCTTGCACTATTCAAAACTACCAGTCTTGCTATCAATTTAACATCACAATGCAGAAGTGTTTAGATCTGAATATATTTTAAAATAATATTATCCATTTCTATATTCCTTTGGAATGGCAAAGAAAGTGGTGGTGTCAGGCCTGGAAAAAGGGCAAAGATTGAGAGAGAGGAGAATCCCTAGTTCCAACAGCCTGATCACTGCATTTTCTTATCTCTGAAAACAGAAGTAAATCAGAGTCCCTCAATTCTGATGCTGGCTTAGTTGGACAGCACAACAGTCCTGAAACCTTAGGGGGAAATATCGGAACATAGGAAGAGCCATGCTGAATCAGAACAAAGGTCCATCTAATCCAGCTTCCTGTGAGAAATCTGCAAGCTGGACATGTTTTCCTATGACCTTTCTCCACAACTCAGCCACAACCCAGTGGAGATGCATTCCAAAGATATAACAATGGGCAAGAAAGCTAGAGGCTGTTACCGTGATTACAGCAGAAGAGTGTGGTACAAATCTCCCTAAATAAATTAATATGCCTTCAAGAGAGCAAAGATCTGACACGCATCCAAATATAAACAGATTCACCCTCAGTGTGACTTTCAAGAAATCACAATGGAAAAAGTGTAAGTGGCAGCTCTCTCTCCTAATTCTCAGGTCCTTGATTAGCATTTGTAGTGCGGGGGGGGGGGGGGGGGGAGGCTGCTCTTCAATGAACATACAGATGCTGACGTTGCCCCCAAATTACTACATTTCAGAAGCAGACAGAAAGCTTCTTTTCCATGAGATTGTTTACAGAGCTCTACCATTACTGCTAATAGTGAACTTGAGGAGTGAGTGCTGACAGGATTGTGCCAAAATGGAACCACCCAGAAACAGGATTGTGTGGGAGAGGGCATACCAGCACGTTTGGAAAAACCTCAAGGTTCAGAGTACAAAGATATCCCTTTAAACCTTACAGCTAAGGCAGGCAAATCACCATCCCAAACGGCCAAACAAAGACTTAAATGCTCAGTACCCTGGGAATGTTGAGTGCTAGTTGGAAAAGAAACATGGAAAATTGGGGGTGGGGAAGAGGTCTGAAATGGCCTGCTTGAACCTCTAATAGTGCATGGTATTTGGAGGAGGACACAACTTGCTTGGACCCAGAACAGGAACATGGAACAGGAGCTGAGAAAGAAGCATTGGGACTTTTTTTTTGTTTTAAGCAGGACTAACTCTTATGTACTGACCAGGAACCAGCCTGTTCCATGAGGTCAGCCGAACTTGAGATTACTTTACTATTACCATCATCCTCATCATCATCCTCATCTGTTAAGCAGAATTCAAGATGGCACAATTTTGAGAACACAAACTCAAAATTGGTCCAATAAAGCAATAGTTCCTAAACAGTCCTTTAACTGTGCTCTGTAGTTCCTTTTCAGATTGTCCACAAGACCATGATGAAAACCAAAAAGCCTCTTCCCAGGGCAAATAGCAACAGATGCTGAATTAAAATTGTTCTGTGTTTAATGCCACTGTAGTGAAGGGTGGGGTACAATCCAAGGAAGCATTTCTAAGAAGGAGGCAGGTGTGTCAACATTTGCACACACCCTGTATCAAATTGCTCCTGAACATGATTCAACATGCATGCAAACTAGTAATGCTTCTTCATTGGTGTTTTAGTCCTACGTGATGGCTCTCGTGTACAGTTGTTTGCGTGGCTTTTTTACTTGCTGCTTTAGTGCTTAATGTGTTTATAGATTTGACTCATCAACATCATTTCTATACCACCCAATAGCCAATATTTCTGGATTGCTTACAAAATATTAAAAGTTTAAAAATGCAATTCAAAACATAAAATAAAAAATTACAAAACTGTTTAAAACTGTCAAAAATAATGACCAGTTAAACCTTTACCATGTACAGTCAAATGCCAGTGAGGAGAGGAAAGTCTTGTCCTGATGCTAAGAGGATGACCGTGTTGGTACAGGTTGTTTTAGATAGCTGCTCCTACCAGTATGGCCAATGATCAGGACAGTAGGCATTGTAGTCAAAACATGCAGAGGGCACCAAGTTGGGGGAGGCTGGAGTAGAAAGTTTGTTCATACATCAGAGAAACCCTGGGGAAGAATTTGTGCTATCATGGCAAATGGCACGTGCCCTTAATAAAATGAAAGTAACAATCATCAAGGAGGGGGCAAGAATGGGCTCCTCAGAATTTGTTCCCATCATGCTAAACTATGGCTTTGCATGATAGATGAGCTGGACCTAACTGCTTTTCATATAACATACAGGTTCTTGCTACATTAAAAAAACTCAGTAGGAGAATGGTCTGTCAAGGGAGGATGGGAGGAAGGAGGAGTCTGGGAACTCCAAGGGAAGGAAGCGGTGGGAAGGCGTTGAGGTGCA
Source organism: Varanus komodoensis (assembly GCF_004798865.1). Lineage (NCBI taxonomy): Eukaryota > Metazoa > Chordata > Lepidosauria > Squamata > Varanidae > Varanus > Varanus komodoensis. The sequence continues at coordinate 53,536,473 of NW_025335268.1, forward strand.
TGTACACCAATGCTAGGAGCATGGATAATAAGCAGGAAGAGCTTGAAGCTTTCCTGGGAATAGGAGGATATGACCTGGTGGGAATCACCGAAACTTGGTGGGATGAAAGGCAAGTCTGGAATGGAAACATAGAGGGGTATCACCTTTTTAGACAGGACAGGCAGGGAAAGAGGGGTGGGGGCGTGGCTTTATATGTCAGGGAAGGGATAGGATGCAGTGAGATAGAATGCAGCACAGATGGGGATTCGGTAGAGGCAGTCTGGGTGAAACTTAGGGGTTTTGACAGGGAAAGAGAGCCAGTGTGGTGTGGTGGTGAAGAGGATGGGACTGGGACTCAGACAATCTGGGTTCAAGTCCCTGCTCAGCCATGAAGCTAACTGGGTGACTTTGGGCCAGTCACGGACTCTCAGCCCAGCCTACCTCACAGGGTTGTTGTTGTGGGGATAAGATGGAGGAGGAGATATAAGCTGCCTTGAGCCCTTTGTAGGAAAAAGGCAGGATATAAATCGAAAGAGACCTGACAGTGGGGGTATGTTATTGCCCTCCAGGTCAACTTGAAACCCTGGATGATGGCCTGACAGGCCAGATTCTAAGGATATCTCGGGGGACAGACACAGTAATTATGAGAGATTTCAATCTCCCAGATATTAGTTGGGAGACTCACTCGGTGGTGACAGCCAGGTCACAATGCTTCCTAGAAGCTATAGAGGGAGGGTTTTTCACACAGAGGCTCCAAGAGGTGACAAGGGGGGGAAACATCCTTGACTTGGTCTTGACCAATAGAGAGGAGCTAACAGATGAAGTACAGGTTAGGGGAGCTCTGGATGCGAGTGATCACTCCATCCTTTGCTTTGAGATCAGGGGACTGCGGATGGGCAGCAGGTTGAGCACTAGAAGCTGGGACTTCAAGAGGACCAACTTTGGCCAACTGAAGGCCAGACTGGGGAAAGTCTCCTGGGATAGGTTACTGGAAGGTAAGCAAGTTGAGGAGGGGTGGATAGCACTCGAAAGGGAGGTTTTGGAGGCGCAAGCCTTGATGATATCTCTAGTTCATAAGGTGGGGAGGTGGAGGAGAGCGCCGCCATGGATGCAAAAGGAGGTGGTTAGAGGGATTAGACGAAAGAGAAACCTCCATAGGAAATGGTTACTGGGGGAAATAGACAAAAGGGTATACCGCGGGGAGGAGGCCCGTTGCCGAAGGATTCTTCACAAGGCTTAAGGCTGATTACGAGCTGAGACTTGCCAAGAATATCAAGAGCAACAAAAAGGGCTTCTTTCAGCATGTAAATAGGAAGAGGAAGGGAAGACAAGTGGTGGGACCACTAAATAAGGAGGAAGGAGATCCAGTGACTGATATGAGGGAACAGGCACAGACGCTAAATGACTATTTTGCCTCTGTGTTCTCTCCAAAGCAGGATGGGGGATATCTGCATAGGAGATTAGATGAGGCTGGGGACTTAGGGGCACAGATTAGAGTCACCCCCTTGAAGTTGAGGGGCTCCTCAGGGCATTGGACATTACAAAGGTGCCAGGCCCTGATGGGTTACACCCAAGAGTACTTAGAGAGTTGGCAAGGGTTCTCTCAGGCCCGTTGGCCTCCATTTTTGAGGCCTCGTGGAGAACGGGTGAAGTTCCAGAGGACTGGAGGGTGGCATCAGTGGTCCCAATTTCCAAAAAGGGTAGTAGAAGGGACATGGGGAATTACAGACCTGTTAGCCTTACATCCATTGTAGGAAAAACTATGGAAAGGCTCATAATAGAGAGAGATCTAGTGATGCTAGATAGAGAAGGGAGGCTGACAGCTACACAACATGGCTTCCGCAAAAACAGGTCCTGCCAGACAAACCTTGTGGAATTCTACGACAAGTTTTCGAGATGGCTAGATGGAGGGGATGCAGTGGATGTGGTATACCTGGATTTCAGCAAGGCCTTTGACAAAGTGCCCCATGATATCTTGGTTGAGAAACTGAGGAGTTTTGGGATACACCAAAGCACTGTCCGATGGATTAGGGCATGGTTGACTGACCGAAAGCAGATGGTAACCATTAGTGGGGAATCATTAGGATGGTGGCCAGTGACAAGCAGGGTCCCCCAGGGCTCTGTCCTGGAGCTGATCCTGTTTAATCTTTTCGTCAATGACATGGAAGAAGGGGTGAACAGTCTGCTGCTCAAATTCACAGACGACACTAAAACTGGAGCAGTGGCCACAACTGAGGAGCAGGTACTCCAGATCCAAAAGGATCTGCACAGACTATGGAAGTGGGCAGGAGGCAACAGGATGGCGTTCAATGTGGATAAGTGCAAGATCTTGCACTTGGGGCATAGGAATAGGTGTCATAAGTACAGGTTAGGTGACAAGTGGCTGAAGAGCAGCACTTGTGAAAGGGACCTCGGGGTACTGGTTGACTGCAGGCTAAACATGAGTCAGCAGTGTGATGCAGTGGTCAAGAGGGCGAACGCCACCCTTGGTTGCATAGCCAGAAGTGTGGCTTCTAGACTGAGAGAGGTATTACTACCACTCTATACGACTCTGGTGTGCCCGCAACTGGAGTATTGTGCTCAGTTTTGGGCCCCTAATTACAGAAAGGATATAGCCAGCTTAGAGTCAGTGCAGCGTAGGGCCACAAAACTGAGCACAATACTAGGGCCGGTTTGCAGGGGATGCCGTATGAGGCGAGACTGAGGGAACTGGGTCTCTTCAGCCTGGATAAGAGGAGACTCAGAAGGGATATGTTGGTGACATACAGGTATGTGAGGGGATGTCACATGGAGATGGGTAGAGACCTGTTCTCCCCTGAAGAGGAAGGCAGAATGTGCTTCAACGGAGCAAAGCTCAGGGAGCCAAGGTTCTGTTTGGATGCCAGGAAGCACTTCCTGACAGTCAGGACCCCGAGGGTGTGGAATGGGCTTCCATGAGAGGTCGTTGAGGCCCCATTGGTGAGGGTGTTCAAGGATAGGCTGGACATGCACATGGTGGGCATGTCGTGAGCGGAGCCGGCTGGTGCCAGAGGTCAGACTAGATGGCCTGGGAGACCCCACTCTGTTTCTATGTTTCTAAGGGGGTAGCACTCAGAAATCAACTAGAATTTAGTATGATTTTTGAAGGTCTTTGTTCCCCCCAGTCTTTCAAACATCAAACAGCTTTTAGAATGCTCTCTTATTCAAAACACTGATATGCAATGCCAAGATAATGACAAACAGAGAAAGTCTGTTAAGGAGCAGAAATACAAGATCTTTGTTCTTTGTGAAACTAAGTTGCAGAGAGAATTGATCAAGAGATGTAATTTTAGTGGTCAAGGAAAAAAACAGAACAAGAAAGGCAGTTCTTGTGGAAATGGGGTCAGTTTCAAACAGATGAGAGAACGGGAAAGGGAGAGGACACACTCACACCTAGTCCACCATTCAAACTGCAGATGTATTCACAGAGCAGATGTAAAGAACAACAAATATTTAATCAAACTCACTAGAAGAAGGAAATATGGTATTATTATTCAGCAGACTCCCACAACTGCCAGACTGAACGTAGACTTGATCCTGCGGAAGGCCACCAGATGGCTCCTGGGGTGGTGAGCAGAGGCCAATGCTGCTACTCCCAGAGGTGCTGGATCCAGCATGGAAGGAGAGGGTAAGACCTAGCTCAGGGGCAGAACACAGGCTTTGTGTGCAGAAGCTACCAAAACTGATCCTTGACATCTCCACGTAGGGCAGGAAAAGCTCCTTTCTGAAATCCTGGAGAACCACAACCAGTCGGCATCAGCAACACTGGACTAAACAGACCAATGGTCTGGCCCAGTACACAGCATTTTATTATGTTCCTAAGCAGGGAAACCATGCTAGTGATTGCTGGAGAGCTATGACAACATCCTCTATTACTGTCTCCCCATTCAATGTACACCAGGTTTAGATAACGTCTCTTACCAGCCCAGCCTGCATGGCCAATATGGGAAATATAGGAATTGTAGTCTAGACCATCTGGAGGGCAACAAGTTGGGGACCGCATAGTTCTATAAAACCTGCCCAGGTTTCAAGATCCTCAGGAAGGTCCTTCTCCCTCTCCCTGCCTCCTGCAACCATCCCAGGCACATATGGCAGGAACATAAGCTGCCCTTGGTAACTGCTCCCTTTAAAGTGATACAGTGGTAGGAAGAAAACAATAGACCTTGTTTTGGGAAAAAAATGTAAACTGTGGCAAGGCTTTTGGGAAAATCTGATGGACCCAAGGCAGGGTTGAACCACTCACACCATCTGTCCCCTTTGGCTATGCTGGCTAGAATTGTAGGACAAAATGTCCAGAGGGCCACAAGTCACTCACCACAAACCCAAGTTATTTCCCTTAAAAATATTTTGCCTTCCTACCTTCCCTCATCTTTCCTTCTACTGAATGTTTCTTGATCCTTTCTCTGTCTCACCCACCATTGCTATTTATTATCCTATGACTTTTACTCTATAACGTTCTGAATTAGACTCTTATAACACTCTCACCACGGGCATGTGATTGTTCTCCATTTCAGTCGACACATGACAAAATGAGGATGCACCCCACCCTTGAGATGCACAGCCTCACCTCCCAGCTTGAGATCCAGCTGGCCACATCGGCTTGCTGGGAACTGCTGACCATTGTCCCATGTGGCAAAATGATTAACTGCAGCCTTGCAGTGCCATCTCAGGGGGGCTGCTCTTTATGGCAAGTAGCTAAACTGCAGGTGGCAGCTTCTCAGCAAACAAATTGCTAGACCAGGCCAGGCTTGGCCCATCCAGTCTGGCCACTGGAACATTCTGGGCAGGAAGTGGTCTTCCTACTACAACCAAATCTTGCTTGAGCAACATAGTCTACATAGGTGTTCTGATGAGTCTAACCTTGCTCTCTGGTTCTGATTCTTCGTTTGTTTTCCAGATATAACCAAGGCTGACTTCAGTTTGCCAGAGCATCATCAGCTGGTTCCAGGACACAAATAGCGACAGTGACACATGCATTGGTTACTTCCCAGTTGGATTTCTGTAACGCGCTAAACGTGGGGCTGCCCTTGAAGACAGTCCGGATACTTCAGATGGTGCAAAATAGAGCAGCCAGGTTGCTGACAAGGACTGGGTGTTATTCTCATATAACCCCAGTCCTCTACCAGCTTCACTGGCTTCCCATCGAAGTCCGTGCTCAATTCAAGGTGCTGGTAATTACTTATAAAGCCCTTAACAGCTTGGGATCCAGATACTTGAAGGAACGCCTGCAGCCATATTTGCCCTCCCGCCCCTTGAGATTGGCAGCAGGGGCTCTCCTCCGGGAGCCTTCCGTAAGAGATATCAGGAAGCAAAGTACCCGGAGGAGGGCTTTCTCTGCGGTGCGCCCCATCTGTGGAATGCGCTCCCCAGAGAGGTCTGCCTGGCGCCGTCGTTATTTGTTTTTCGGCGCCAGGCCAACACCTTTTTATTCAAACAGTATTTTAATAATCTTTAATCTTTATAGTTTTAATTATGCAGCCAGTGTGTTTCCAAGTTTTAATTGTAATTTGTAATTCTATTTGTTTTATTTATTTGTGTTGTGAGCCGTCCCGAGGCTGTGTAGCAATGGGGACAGCATATAAAAACTTTAAAAAAAAACTAAGAAACTGGATCAGAACATCATTCTATTCCCATAGAAATGCAACAGTTTGACAGCAAATATGTCAAATGGATTTTGGAAATGTAAACACAAACTGGGTACATTTTATCATATGTGGTGGACCTGTGATAAGGCAAAAAAATACTGGATTAAAATACACAAATGGCTTGAGGGAATGTTACAAAAACCTCTAATATTTAAATAAGAAGTTTTCTTATTAGGTATTGTACCTGATGATGTTGGTAATCAAGCAATGTATTTGATTCTGCATGTAACTACTGTGGTGAGGATTGCATTTGCCCAACACTGGAAGAGTGAAGAGCCACCTACTGATGAACTGATTTTAAAAAAGATCTTGGACTGTGCGGAAATGGACAGATTGACTTTGTCTCTGAAGGAGAAAGAAGATACAGATGTCTATCAAACTTGGAATTTCTTTTATTATTGGCTAGAGAAATTGGACTATGCATAGATTTAAATATGTTTATGGGTTACCATAAAAAGAAAAAATATGGGGGGCTGACCTGGTAGGTCTGATGTTTTTGATGATTGACTTTTTTAAACTTTTTTTTCTCTATTAGGTTTGCTAATTAGTAGAAAATAATAATAAAACTTATTTAAAAAAAAAGAAATGCAACAGTTGAATTTCCATCAGCTTCTCTCTGAGACTATCTAGCCACTGTGGATTTGAATGCATTGCAGCAGTTTTAATGTGTACTTGACTACAGTTTCTATGTTCTTATTTGGCATGCTGAGTAAATATGTTAATATTTGTACAAACCTGGGGGAAAAACAACCACGCGGAAAAAATGAAGCATTCCATCATAATATGACATGACACACTGTTCACATAATATGCAAATACTGACACTTAGCACACATATTTGCTCAGCAGAATCCCCATTAAAATTAATCATATGAGCTCCCTACCTGGGTAAGCACACCATGGTATTGCCCAATATTACTTTATCATTTTAGCTTTGTCTCATATTCTAGGCCCAACCATTTGTTAACCTATCTTCCCATTTTTGGCACATCTTAAACAAACCCACCGCATGTTAGAGGCTGTGGAAATCGGCAGCAAATCAACCCCATTCCCTCCATTCCCTTGTGTTGCACACTTTCGGCACTTGTCAACAGAAACTTTGAAGTGGGAGATGTTGGGGCTGCAGTACGACATGCAAGCATTTGATAATTCTTGTAGCTTGTTGTGAAAAGGTGATCATCCACCATTGGTTTTGCACCCTTCACCCACAGAACTGGTGGAGAACCAATCTGGCCTCACAGACGGGCCAACTTCCCTGTGACTATTCAAGTATCCCACATATTTATGCACTTTCTGGTTGTTGACTTTGTTACCTGAGCAAGCCTCTTAGCAGAGGGGTGCAAAGCCACTTTCAACCCAAGAGCCAAACTCCAGCTTGGAGAAATGTTCAGGAACTTAATTCCGCTGGTGGGTAGGGCTGCAAAGAATGGGAGTGGGGGCAGAGTGAAAAGTGGGCAGGCATTTTAGCTTAAACCTCTCTCTGCTGGAGCAGGGCTAGGGCTAGGGCTAGGGCTAGGGGGCAGATTCGGCCTCCAGAGTCCCAATTCCTGCACCTCTGTCTTAGAGTTATTGAACAAAGAAGCCCATGGCTACTAACCTGAGTTTATATTGAAAATATAGCATACATGAAGGAAACTGCAGGCATCTGGATCTAGGTTCATGCCTGGTTGCTGTCTGATGATCACAAATAAGGAGAAGGTCTAGCAAGTGGAGGCCATCACTTGGTAATCATGGCTTCCTTGTGCTGAACGCTCTGCACCTGTGCTCATGAGAGACACCACAAGAGAGCACTGTTTTCAGAATTTGATCAGTCCTTTTGTGTTCATCCTGTGCCAGCAGTCTACCTGAAAAAATATTTTAAATGGTAGCTGCAAGATTTTCAAGGGAGGTAAGGCTGAATACACAGAAAGTTGCAGTTCTGGTCTAGAAAATGAATAATAAGACCTAAAAGCTGATTCAATGGTCTTACACTGATCCACAGCATGTTTAACAGTTTGTCACTAATATTGCGTAAATATATGTGAATGTTCTGAGTTCCTGTTAACTAATGCTAGTCCATTTAATAAAAATTATTGCCTATTTTATTGATTGTCAGATCAGTTAGAATTATGAACCAAGAAATGCATACAGGGAGTACAGAATGCTTTTAGATTTATGAAGGAGACATTGCAGCTGAAATCCTGTATTTTAAAACAATGATTGTTGAATCAATTCACTACATTATTTCACGTTTCACCCACAAAGGTCTTATGCTTTCTCTGCCAACTAAACTATTTTTCTGTCAATTCAGCAGATTTTGCAGAAGTCAAACGAAAATGCTAAAAATACATTGAATCATATTTTATCTCTAAACAGCTTTCATCTACTGAATCAGCTTTAATTGATATATTCAGCACTTAGGCGCAATTTGGAACATTAAAGCAATGAAAGGATGGCAGCGGATCACTCCTGGGCTGGCACAGCTCCCCACTTTTTGTTCTGTGCTAGTGGCACCATCATTTTAAAAAAGATTGATTTGTCTTTGTTTATACGTGCTTTTCAAATTTTCCATCAGCAATATGAAGGACATTCCAGGCGAGAAATCCATGTTAATTTGTGCAAGCAACATCTCCCAATACACCTGCAGAACCTTTGATGGCCTGATTTTATAACCAACCCCTGTATCAGATGCATCAAATTAGACTGAGAGGGACATGTGTGTATGTTTACACATGCACAGAAAATTGGTGAGTGAACGAGTCAGTGATGCATTCAGTCAATGAGACAGACAGTGAGAGAAACCAGAAACCCCACTCCGGGTCAGCCTCATACCTCATATTCCATACAGCTCCCTGCTATGGCTATAAGTACGGCACAACCAATATGCTTTAATAAAAAATATTAAAAGCATGTCTTAGGCGACCCACCGCTACTGCAGGCATAGTTCCTGCTACTTCTATAGCAATATATTCTGGAGCTCATGTCTCGTTAGCAAAGATTGTGAGTTAGTATAACCTATAAAACATAAATTAGCACTCTGTTCAAATATGCTGTCTGGAATCACTGCTGTGTAAGTGGTGATAGTTATCAAAACTGTAGCTAATTGTTTGCTTTAAAGATTGATGTATTCTCTTTAACGGCAGTAAAGTATTACCAATCGAGCATTATTGATGCTTGCTGTTGCCTGGCAAATGATTGTCTGAAATGGCATCTACAACATCAATAAGCCTGTCTTGACAAGGTAAGGAAATTGATAAAGACAAGGCACATGCTCTTAGATGAGGGCTACAGAATAAGGATGGAAATAGGCACATTCATATAGGAAAGCAGGCTTTTATTGCTAGCACCGAAAGACAGCTAGGCACAAGTGTGATGGAGCAGGCTCTCAGGATTTCTGTCCTGAAAACACATTAAAACCATTTTCAGTCTAGATCATGGTATACCATATTGTTCGCTCTATAAGACACACTTTCCCCCCCTCAAAAGTAAGGGGAAATGTCTGTGCGTCTTTTAGAGCGAATGTGTGTGTGCCCGCCTGCACCACGTGGCACCACCTGGCCAGCACGCTCTCAGCATGCGCTGCTCCACCCCCTCCCCTCTGGCGCAGGTGAGAGCTGTGCCGCTCAGGGGGGGGCGTGCGGAGCAGGAGGAGCCGCAGGCTTTAACCCGCCGGCCGCACGGAGAGACGGACTGCTCACCCCCACCGCCCGGAAGACCTGCCGCAGAGGAGGAGGAGCCGCGGGCTTTAACCCGCCAGCCGCATGGAGAGATGGACTGCTCACCCCCACCGCCCGGGAAGACCTGCCACGGAGGAGGAGGAGCCGCGGGCTTTAACCCGCCAGCCGCATGGAGAGATGGACTGCTCACCCCCACTGCCCGGGAAGACCTGCCACGGAGGAGGAGGAGCCGC
>NW_025335268.1:53546103-53555139 GCF_004798865.1 Varanus komodoensis
GCCCGGGAAGACCTGCCACGGAGGAGGAGGAGCCGCGGGCTTTAACCCGCCAGCCGCATGGAGAGATGGACTGCTCACCCCCACCGCCCGGGAAGACCTGCCACCGCCGTGCCACCCAGAAGACCACCGCCGGCATGCTGCCGGTCCAGCTGCACCACACCTGGCCGGCACGCGCTCGGCGCGCCCTGCTCCGCTCCCCTCCTCCGGCGCAGGTGAGAGCTGTTAATCACTGGTCGGTGTGTGTTTTCAAATGGCAACCCGTCTTTTAATGAAGCCCATGGGGAATGTGTCTGTGATTATCAGGAAGCTTTCCATGAATCCCTCCTCTAAAAACTAGGTGCGTCTTATGGTCAGGTGCATCTTACAGAGCGAAAAATATGGTATACGCCATATATCCAGACCTACCAAGATAGTTCAAACTAAATTTTCTTTCATTGTCATGCATGGATCTTATTTCATGCTGGAGTCTAGCAGCAAAAATGGAAAATATTCTTGGAGAAGGAATCAGTACAAAACAGAGATGAGTGAAACATTCTTTTGGTTTGCATTTTAACAGGAACCTATCTAGTTTTGCATATTTATTTATTTTTAAATGATATACTGCTTTTCATTTAAAATAAAATCCCAGAACAGTTATACTATAAAATCTTGAGTAGGTAAAATGAAGCCAGTCATTGAAACAATAAACAATAAACAATAAACAATAAAACAATGGCAAATAAAACATGAATCAAAATGTCTAGGAAAAGCTGGGAGCATTTGGTGTCAGGGACTGGGCAAATGAGTGTGTCTTCAGTTGTTTGTAGAGAAACTCCCTGTTGGTATAGCCCACCTGATCTCAGTGGGGCGATCATTCCACAGGTAGGCAGGCGGTACAAGGTCTTCCTTTACAACATAGTCAAATGAGCATCAATGGACAACAGCAGTCAGCAAGGCCTCGCCCTCAAAACATAAAGGTGGGGTGTCCTATGTGGAAGAAGGTGTCTGTCAGGTAGTAGAAAAAGCTTAGAATAGCTCGATAGCTAATTTTGTATTTTAAAAAATCAATCTCAAATTGATGTGTAAATGGGGCTAAGTGTGGAAAGATAAGAAATTGACAGAAGCTGAAATTGACAGATTCATTCATCCCACTTCAAAATCTCTTCTAGAAATGTAAGCAGAAACAAGCTGGTAGAGGGTGAATTCTACTCCCCAACAAAAGATGAAGTGCCTTTAGGATGCAGTTCCCCTTAGCTAACAGTTCCCTATCTCATCCCCCCAGTGTTAGACCAATGTCACCAACCTGAGCAAATTGAAACATAGTTATATAATCTACCATCAGTCACTGCATGTTAATATAAAACTGGCCTACCAAAGAGGAGGAGAACAGAATGATCTGGTCTGAAATTCAGTCAAAAACAGGTTGTGCAGATTAACTAAAGGCCCAAGTTGAAACGGACAAGCAAACACCTACAGGATGCTAACTAGTTCTCTTCCTTTAGCTTCCAGCTAAAAATTCACTAATTTTGCTAAGACTTTCTCTTAATTCTCCTAGAATTTTTCCCAGCTGAAACCAAGCTTAAGTAACTGTGACTCCATTGGCTCATATTTATCCCTTGTTGCATTTATCTCCACTTGCCATTTTTTCTGTCCTCTCGCTACACCTATCTTAAATTTGCACTGTGAGCTCCTTGCCTTTTTGTCTTCATTCTACACTGTACACTGAAAATAATACAATAATGCAACAACACAAGTACTTCTCAAACTAGAGACTTGCATTTGCTAACCTTGATGAGCTAAAAAAGAACATGGTGAATTTTACAAAAGATACCGTATGCATTGCTGTCATGATGATAACGGTGGTGGGGAAGATGGGGAGAGTCGCCCACTCACCTTTACATCCTAAAGAGAAATGAACATCATTCAGTTTTGCTGAAATTAAGGAAGAGATGTGATCACATAGCCACAGAAAGGTACTTATTTGGGCACACACATTCTTCCATTTGTCCAGCTAACAAAAATGACCTGCAATTAGTAATGGTGTTGTGCAATGCCACAAGCTGCACTTGCATACAAGCAACAAACAGGAATGAGTCAACTCAGGAGGTTTCCAACAACGATACAGTAATATTTAAACCAGGACAATGTGGGGCATCTTTGCTAATCCTGGGCAGCCCATCTGGATTTGGGCCTGAAAGACTCAGGGAAAGTGGGAGTGCATGGAAGTGCAAGGTGTAAGCAAGTGCAATTTGTGACATCCGAATAGTGAAATGCTATGCTTGTCTATTCAGAAATCTTGCTGAGTGTAGCGGGACTTGTTGTTAGTCGTGAAGTCGTGTCCGACCCATCGCGACCCCATGGACAACATTCCTCCAGGCCTTCCTGTCCTCCTCCATCCCCCGGAGTCCACTTAGGCTCACGCTGACTGCTTCAGTGACTCCATCCAGCCACCTCATTCACTGCCGTCCCCTTCTTCTTTTGCCATCTATTGTTCCCAGCATTAGGCTCTTCTCCAGGGAGTCCTTCCTTCTCATTAGGTGGCCAAAGTATTTGAGTTTCATCTTCAGGATCTGGCCTTCTAAAGAGCAGTCTGGGTTGATCTCCTCTAGCACTGACCGGTTTGATTGCCTTGCAGTCCAAGGGACTCACAGGAGTCTCCTCCAACACCGCAATTCAAAGGCCTCAATCCTTTGGCGCTCAACCTTCCTTATGGTCCAACTTTCACAGCCATACATTGCAACTGGGAAAACCATAGCCTTGACTATACGCACTTTTGTTGGCAGGGTGATCGTAGCGGGACTTACTCCCAGGTAAATGTATATAGGATTGCAGCCTTAGTTAATTTAATATTTCTAATGGTCTAATATTTACTCCAGTAATGAAACTTCAAGATTTTCTGCAAAAAAAACCCCCCCTCAAAAAAAACCCCTATTAGATAGTATTTATCCAATAGCCCCCACATGCTTCAAATATGTGTACTCAATAATCTTTACAACTCTCCTGCAAGGTAGAACAGCATTATTATCCCCCTGTTACAGGTGAGCTAGAAATAATGCAATGCCAGCTATAGTTTGAAGCAATAATGTCTAAAGCACTGCATAAAATGGGTGGAGTTTCCACTGAGTAATGTCAATTTCTTCATGCTATCAGGATTAAGTGTTTGGTTCACAGCAATTGCTGTCTTGTTAAAGCTAATATACAGCAGTCCATTCCACAACTAATTACAACTATTAGCCATTGATAAATAGCCCTTTAAAATCAAAATCAATTTGAAAATATGCCTATTCTAATTGTTCAACTATTGGCTACTCTGCCAGTAGAATGAAGCATCTCTTTCCACTAGAAGAACTTGATTAGACTAACTTCCCATGGCATTTGTTGCCAAAAGAATCTTGCTGTGGCAAGATGGTGGGTGATTGCCGGAAGTTTCCCACTTCTCTTCCATTTCTGAGTCCCTGCAGCTTCTTTTGTCCACTTGTTGTAAGCTGTCTTTGGGCAGGAGACATGACAGCTCAGCTTGCCCAGGGCAGAAAGAGAGGTATGGAGAAACCCTCTGCGCTGATCTACATGGTACAGAAAAAACCACATGATACACTGTTACTGGGACTGTGCCATAACAGTATGTAGGCAGGTAGACCATCATAGACTGCTCTCTTGTGTGACCCCCTCCCCATCAACAGTTCATCTGTATGAAGTTAGTACCCTAGAATAAGCTTATTCCTGGCACATATACCCATCTTCTAAATACAAGGTTCTGTCTCCAGAGAGATTCGAGCAAACTCTTCCTGTTATGCCCTGGTGTAATTCTAGAAGGAATGTTTTACACACATTATTCTAAGCACAGTTAGGCTTTTCGCTCACAGAAAGTGGGCGCTGTCTTGTGTTTCACTGGGGCAACTCAGCTACATCACCTTCAGCACTTGGAAACCCAGTGGGAAGGTTGCTTCTGATTTCCACTTCTAGCATAAAAGAGATGCTTTTCCCTTCCTTCTTCTGTGCCTAGGACTGAATACTGGGAAAAAGCAAAGACAATTCTAACTGTCCTTATTTCTAACCACATCCTATCTTTCAAATATTTGGTTTTGTTTTCTCTCCAAGTGCTTTTAAACCAATACCCATTTCATCTGAAAAATGCATAGCCGCTCTTGAGGATTGCCCTGAGTGGATAAAACTAATTCAGTCATTCTGCTCTAACTTCTCCCACATTTTCACCTCCAAAAATGAAACATTTCCTTTCATTAGGCAACATAATTGTTTTCTTCGGGTAGCTGTCATTTGTGCTTCCTTCTGTGTCTCCGTGTTTTTGCTTACCCTCACCTTCAGTTGTGGGACAGTAGGGTGGTGCTGAGGCTTTTCTTCTGAAATGATGTATTCATTAATTCATTCTGTCATTTTTATAAATGAAGTAAAACACACTCATGGGGAAATCCTATGCATGTTTAGCCAGAAAAAGTCCTACAACCGGCAACAATCCCCAACCAGCATAGCTGGGAATTCAAGAACTTTTATTCTGACTAAACATGCTAGTATTCTGTCTTTAGACAGCCTCACTTCAGATCCCTCGATTTTTTTTCACACCTATCTTGCTTTCACACCAGCTTTCTGCAATTTGTGGCTGAAAAAGTTCAGGCAGAGCTGTACTATATAAAGAAAGTGTTGATGTTGTTGGTAACAACCCCCTTTAGAACCACCTGGTCCAAAATATGTTTAACTGAAGGGAGTCTTCTTGCATTTTCTGATCAGGGCATTGATCCTTATTTATTTATTGGATTTCTAAAACCACACCCAAGAGTCTCATGTACAACCATGTATTTCCCATAGGACACAAAGAAAGCCAAGAGACCCACACTTGGATTCTCTTGAATGGATTGTAAAATAGAATGATCAAATCTAAGTCTTGAACAGATGATAAAATAGGATTAATTCAAGAAATGTTGAATGAATCAGGCTGTGCTGTCATCACCTCGAACATCCTTCCCCAGCCTACTGCCCTCCAAATATGTTGGAACACAACTCCCATCACCCCTAACCTGCCTGCACAATGGCCACATTGTATGGCAAAAGTGAGGGGTGTCCTCTGAAGAGTGACAAGCTGTAGAAGGGCTGATTGAGAATTAAAATATTTTACATCCCATGTTGATAGAGCCCCCCATGTTTCTATGGGAATAAAACCCATGGTTGTTTTAACAAATTACTGAAAGAAAAGAGATCAGTGCAATTGACTCAAATCACCTAAGCCATGTCATACAATTAAACGGCTTTACAAGTTAAGTTCAGATAAAGCAATAACCCACACCCAAAGGCTCAGTATGGGTTGAGTGTGAGTTGTCATTGAACTGTGGGTTGTTGCTGAAATGTGAGTTATTGGTTGTCTGAACCCAGCTGCTCTAACAAACCATAGTTTGTTAACTACAAACAATCCACAGTTCACAGCTGAACAACAAACCATGGATTAACTTAACAGAACTAGAAAGTTCTGAGGGCAGGCCAAAATGAAGCATAGCACATCCGATCCTTCTTATATCCAAGCATGAGAATCTGCTTTTTCTGCAGTGATGTGGAAAACTTTAAGGTGCCACAGATTTATGGACTGCTATAGTTGCCATACGTTTACGAACTGTTTATGAATATGCAGCTGGATGGTAGCCTAAAACTAAATAGTCTACAAGTGAAGTGAAGAAGAAAGGGCATTTGGTCCTCACTCTAACAGAACTCTTAGTAGAAAGTAAACAATCACAAAGTGCCACTACATACTGAAAACAACTCTCTCTCTCTCTCTCTCTCTCTGCAACTACAGAGAAGGTCCGTGCCAAGGAAACTAAGCCCCTTGCAAAGTACATTCTGCTAGGTGGAATGCATGATATGGAATTTCATCTTTCAGTGCCTTTCATGACACTTGACCAAGCTGATGTGTGACTCTGGGAACCTGAATTGGATGATACCATGAGATAACAAGAATATGGTGGGCAGAATGTTAGGAGACAAAAGAAAAAGAAACAGTGGTATGGGACAAAAACAGCGAATTAATCTTCATTTCCCCATGAAAAGAAGGTAGCTTAAACACCCTGTTTTCAGAGAGTAATTTTCTGCAGGGCCCAGCAAAAGTTGTATCAGATAATCTGATATCACAGCCTTGTTGAAACTACAGGAATGTAGACCTAAACAGCGCCTACATGTGAAGCCACCACAAGTCCCAGAAGGGTGCTCTGAGCTTTCAAAAAAGTAATATTTAAAGCAACCTTCCCAACCTTCCACCTTCCAGTTGTGTTGAACTGCAATCCCCATTGTTCCCAGCCAGTATGGTCATTTGTTATGCTGACTGGGTTTATCGGAGTTGAACTCAAATGCATCTGGAGGATAGCAGGTGAAGGTACCTGGATTAAAGTGTTTCACAACCTTGTACACATGGATAGGGCCTAAGGCCCCTTCTCCCAAAATACAGTCATTCAAGGTTGTTCCCTCAGTAACTGAATCAGAACTGGAAGAAGAGTTGATGTCAGAATTCTTAGTTGAAATGCCAAGACCAGCAAACCCAGCAATTAGCCAAAGGGCTGGTGAGAGGAGGATATTCTGTTGAGCAGCCAAAGTCAGATGCGGCAGATATAAGATGATCAGTCCCATAATCCAACTTCAGATGAAAAGGGCTGACCTACTGAGTAGTGTCTAATGTTCCCAACCATTTGGCCCATAAGCAGTGGGAACGTCCCAAAAGGAGAGATAACTCCTTCTGGTTGGAAGGGGAAAAGAATTTAGTTTGGAACCAGATTCTTAGCATTAAGCTAAGTTCCACATGTAATTGGAACAATTACAAGTTCCACAATATTAAGTTCCAACCTAATTCATTGGGTTGATTAATATTTTAGATTTAGTATCTCAATCAAGATGTAGAGTAACTTATTTGTGTTGTTTTGAGGTTTGTTTGTTTTGATGAGTTTATTCTTGGAACTCCACAACAGTCTATTGCAAAAGATTCAAGCAAAATTGACAGCTGGTATTCAAAGGGTATTCAACCTTTGCTGGTATCTTTTGTTCATGATTACTACAAAACCTTTCTTTTCTATCACAAAGTTAGTGTGATAGTTATGTAGCATAACTAGATAACATAGAACATAACATACTAGATAATGCAAAGTTATCACTCTGCTCTGTGCCATATCATTTATATCTACTGGCACTTATTAAAAGGCATAGTGGTCATTTCAGTGGGCTCTGGCAATAAAACTTTTCCTTTGCAATACCACTTCAGGCTGCAGCTGGCTGCACATCCGAATACTGAACAATTCCCTGCACAGAGGGAACTTACAGCACTAGCATGCCAAGGAGAATGTTTCAGATTCTTCTCTTCAAAGTTCTGTTGCTGTGAATCCAGAAAAGGACTGTAACAAGTGAAGGAGGAGTCAAATAGGCAACAGCACATCTGTAGCCAAAAGTGTCACCATCCAGCAAGATTTATCACTTGGTTTCTATTGTGTGTCCAGCTGGCTCTGAGCCATCCTTCCCCAACTGAGTGACTTCCAGGTATTTTGGACTACAATTCCCAGCATTCTGGATAATTGTCCAGGCTGGCAGATGATGGGATTTGTATTCCAAAACATCTGGAGGGCACTGGCTAAGGAAGGCTATTCTAAGCCATTGATTTTGTTCTAGACAAAAGCCCCTTGACAGCTTCATTTCAGAGGAACTAAAGGACAAACATGAGTTCAACAGAAATTATTTCTAATTGTTCATTTATTTATAAAATTATATTTTCCCACTGCTCTATTGCATCCATGCTGTTAAAAGTGGCTTACAACAGTCAAACATACAAATCTCCAGTCTCTGCTGCTATAAAGCCCTAAACAGGTTTGGGATGGCTGGTCTAGCAGTTTGACCTTCCTTCCCTTGAATCTGCCAGAATTTAATTTTGCTTGAAATTTTTGCAATAGACTGTTATGGAGTTCCAAAAATAACCTCATCAAAACAAACAAACCCCAAAACAAATAAATTACTGTACATCTTAATTTAGATACTAAATCTAAAATATTAAGCAACCTAATGAATTAGGATCATGTGAAACTACTACTTCTTTTTCCATTTATATGCCACCCCGTAGCCCATGTGGACCGCCCCCCTTGGTTTTCAACAATTGCCAGGTTCATACAAAGATGTTTCAAAAATTAAATGTAAAAGTGAAGGTGCTTTTATTTATTTATTATTTTATTTATTAGAACATTTCTATGCCGCCCCTTGCCGAAGCCTCGGGGCGGCTTACAACACAATAAAATAGAATACAATACAAAAATAACAATATAAAATTAAAATTAATAATATAAAATATATAACAAATATAAAATATCTTTTGATATAAAAGAAGTTATAAAAGAAACGTTATAAAAGAAAAGAAGTCGCCCTGGCCAGATAAATAAGTAAATATTGTTAACAATTAAAATGACGTTTAAATAAAAAGGTCTTCACCTGGCGCCGAAAAACAAATAACGATGGCGCCAGGCGGACCTCTCTGGGGAGCACATTCCATAGATTGGGCGCCACTGCAGAGAAAACCCTCCTCCGAGTACCTGCCCTCCTAATTTCTTTCACGGAGGGTTCCCGGAGAAGGGCCTCTCCCGCAGATCTCAAGGGACGGTCGGACATATATGGATGTAAGCTCCTTCAGGTAACCAGGTCCCAAGCCGTTTAGGGCTTTATAGGTCATAACCAACACCTTGAATTGGGCCTGGACTTCAATGGGAAGCCAGCGAAGCTGTCGGAGGACTGGAGTCATGTGAACATAACGCCCCGTCCCCGTCAGCAACCTGGCAGCTCTATTTTGAACCAATTGAAGTATCCGGACCGTCTTCAAGGGAAGCCCCACGTAAAGCGCGTTACAGAAGTCAAGGCGGGAAGTCACCAGCATGTGTGTCACCGTTGCCAGGCAGTCGTACTCCAGGTAGGGGCGCAGCTGATTAATCAGCCGAAGCTGAAGGAAAGCGCTCCTCACCACCGCTGTCACCTGAGCTTCCAATGAAAGCTCCGAGTCGAGGAGTACTCCTAAGCTGCGGACCTTGTCCCTAAGAGGGA
>NW_025335268.1:53555239-53561821 GCF_004798865.1 Varanus komodoensis
TGGACATGCACATGGTGGGCATGTCGTGAGCGGAGCCGGCTGGTGCCAGAGGTCAGACTAGATGGCCTGGGAGACCCCACTCTGTTTCTATGTTTCTAAGGGGGTAGCACTCAGAAATCAACTAGAATTTAGTATGATTTTTGAAGGTCTTTGTTCCCCCCAGTCTTTCAAACATCAAACAGCTTTTAGAATGCTCTCTTATTCAAAACACTGATATGCAATGCCAAGATAATGACAAACAGAGAAAGTCTGTTAAGGAGCAGAAATACAAGATCTTTGTTCTTTGTGAAACTAAGTTGCAGAGAGAATTGATCAAGAGATGTAATTTTAGTGGTCAAGGAAAAAAACAGAACAAGAAAGGCAGTTCTTGTGGAAATGGGGTCAGTTTCAAACAGATGAGAGAACGGGAAAGGGAGAGGACACACTCACACCTAGTCCACCATTCAAACTGCAGATGTATTCACAGAGCAGATGTAAAGAACAACAAATATTTAATCAAACTCACTAGAAGAAGGAAATATGGTATTATTATTCAGCAGACTCCCACAACTGCCAGACTGAACGTAGACTTGATCCTGCGGAAGGCCACCAGATGGCTCCTGGGGTGGTGAGCAGAGGCCAATGCTGCTACTCCCAGAGGTGCTGGATCCAGCATGGAAGGAGAGGGTAAGACCTAGCTCAGGGGCAGAACACAGGCTTTGTGTGCAGAAGCTACCAAAACTGATCCTTGACATCTCCACGTAGGGCAGGAAAAGCTCCTTTCTGAAATCCTGGAGAACCACAACCAGTCGGCATCAGCAACACTGGACTAAACAGACCAATGGTCTGGCCCAGTACACAGCATTTTATTATGTTCCTAAGCAGGGAAACCATGCTAGTGATTGCTGGAGAGCTATGACAACATCCTCTATTACTGTCTCCCCATTCAATGTACACCAGGTTTAGATAACGTCTCTTACCAGCCCAGCCTGCATGGCCAATATGGGAAATATAGGAATTGTAGTCTAGACCATCTGGAGGGCAACAAGTTGGGGACCGCATAGTTCTATAAAACCTGCCCAGGTTTCAAGATCCTCAGGAAGGTCCTTCTCCCTCTCCCTGCCTCCTGCAACCATCCCAGGCACATATGGCAGGAACATAAGCTGCCCTTGGTAACTGCTCCCTTTAAAGTGATACAGTGGTAGGAAGAAAACAATAGACCTTGTTTTGGGAAAAAAATGTAAACTGTGGCAAGGCTTTTGGGAAAATCTGATGGACCCAAGGCAGGGTTGAACCACTCACACCATCTGTCCCCTTTGGCTATGCTGGCTAGAATTGTAGGACAAAATGTCCAGAGGGCCACAAGTCACTCACCACAAACCCAAGTTATTTCCCTTAAAAATATTTTGCCTTCCTACCTTCCCTCATCTTTCCTTCTACTGAATGTTTCTTGATCCTTTCTCTGTCTCACCCACCATTGCTATTTATTATCCTATGACTTTTACTCTATAACGTTCTGAATTAGACTCTTATAACACTCTCACCACGGGCATGTGATTGTTCTCCATTTCAGTCGACACATGACAAAATGAGGATGCACCCCACCCTTGAGATGCACAGCCTCACCTCCCAGCTTGAGATCCAGCTGGCCACATCGGCTTGCTGGGAACTGCTGACCATTGTCCCATGTGGCAAAATGATTAACTGCAGCCTTGCAGTGCCATCTCAGGGGGGCTGCTCTTTATGGCAAGTAGCTAAACTGCAGGTGGCAGCTTCTCAGCAAACAAATTGCTAGACCAGGCCAGGCTTGGCCCATCCAGTCTGGCCACTGGAACATTCTGGGCAGGAAGTGGTCTTCCTACTACAACCAAATCTTGCTTGAGCAACATAGTCTACATAGGTGTTCTGATGAGTCTAACCTTGCTCTCTGGTTCTGATTCTTCGTTTGTTTTCCAGATATAACCAAGGCTGACTTCAGTTTGCCAGAGCATCATCAGCTGGTTCCAGGACACAAATAGCGACAGTGACACATGCATTGGTTACTTCCCAGTTGGATTTCTGTAACGCGCTAAACGTGGGGCTGCCCTTGAAGACAGTCCGGATACTTCAGATGGTGCAAAATAGAGCAGCCAGGTTGCTGACAAGGACTGGGTGTTATTCTCATATAACCCCAGTCCTCTACCAGCTTCACTGGCTTCCCATCGAAGTCCGTGCTCAATTCAAGGTGCTGGTAATTACTTATAAAGCCCTTAACAGCTTGGGATCCAGATACTTGAAGGAACGCCTGCAGCCATATTTGCCCTCCCGCCCCTTGAGATTGGCAGCAGGGGCTCTCCTCCGGGAGCCTTCCGTAAGAGATATCAGGAAGCAAAGTACCCGGAGGAGGGCTTTCTCTGCGGTGCGCCCCATCTGTGGAATGCGCTCCCCAGAGAGGTCTGCCTGGCGCCGTCGTTATTTGTTTTTCGGCGCCAGGCCAACACCTTTTTATTCAAACAGTATTTTAATAATCTTTAATCTTTATAGTTTTAATTATGCAGCCAGTGTGTTTCCAAGTTTTAATTGTAATTTGTAATTCTATTTGTTTTATTTATTTGTGTTGTGAGCCGTCCCGAGGCTGTGTAGCAATGGGGACAGCATATAAAAACTTTAAAAAAAAACTAAGAAACTGGATCAGAACATCATTCTATTCCCATAGAAATGCAACAGTTTGACAGCAAATATGTCAAATGGATTTTGGAAATGTAAACACAAACTGGGTACATTTTATCATATGTGGTGGACCTGTGATAAGGCAAAAAAATACTGGATTAAAATACACAAATGGCTTGAGGGAATGTTACAAAAACCTCTAATATTTAAATAAGAAGTTTTCTTATTAGGTATTGTACCTGATGATGTTGGTAATCAAGCAATGTATTTGATTCTGCATGTAACTACTGTGGTGAGGATTGCATTTGCCCAACACTGGAAGAGTGAAGAGCCACCTACTGATGAACTGATTTTAAAAAAGATCTTGGACTGTGCGGAAATGGACAGATTGACTTTGTCTCTGAAGGAGAAAGAAGATACAGATGTCTATCAAACTTGGAATTTCTTTTATTATTGGCTAGAGAAATTGGACTATGCATAGATTTAAATATGTTTATGGGTTACCATAAAAAGAAAAAATATGGGGGGCTGACCTGGTAGGTCTGATGTTTTTGATGATTGACTTTTTTAAACTTTTTTTTCTCTATTAGGTTTGCTAATTAGTAGAAAATAATAATAAAACTTATTTAAAAAAAAAGAAATGCAACAGTTGAATTTCCATCAGCTTCTCTCTGAGACTATCTAGCCACTGTGGATTTGAATGCATTGCAGCAGTTTTAATGTGTACTTGACTACAGTTTCTATGTTCTTATTTGGCATGCTGAGTAAATATGTTAATATTTGTACAAACCTGGGGGAAAAACAACCACGCGGAAAAAATGAAGCATTCCATCATAATATGACATGACACACTGTTCACATAATATGCAAATACTGACACTTAGCACACATATTTGCTCAGCAGAATCCCCATTAAAATTAATCATATGAGCTCCCTACCTGGGTAAGCACACCATGGTATTGCCCAATATTACTTTATCATTTTAGCTTTGTCTCATATTCTAGGCCCAACCATTTGTTAACCTATCTTCCCATTTTTGGCACATCTTAAACAAACCCACCGCATGTTAGAGGCTGTGGAAATCGGCAGCAAATCAACCCCATTCCCTCCATTCCCTTGTGTTGCACACTTTCGGCACTTGTCAACAGAAACTTTGAAGTGGGAGATGTTGGGGCTGCAGTACGACATGCAAGCATTTGATAATTCTTGTAGCTTGTTGTGAAAAGGTGATCATCCACCATTGGTTTTGCACCCTTCACCCACAGAACTGGTGGAGAACCAATCTGGCCTCACAGACGGGCCAACTTCCCTGTGACTATTCAAGTATCCCACATATTTATGCACTTTCTGGTTGTTGACTTTGTTACCTGAGCAAGCCTCTTAGCAGAGGGGTGCAAAGCCACTTTCAACCCAAGAGCCAAACTCCAGCTTGGAGAAATGTTCAGGAACTTAATTCCGCTGGTGGGTAGGGCTGCAAAGAATGGGAGTGGGGGCAGAGTGAAAAGTGGGCAGGCATTTTAGCTTAAACCTCTCTCTGCTGGAGCAGGGCTAGGGCTAGGGCTAGGGCTAGGGGGCAGATTCGGCCTCCAGAGTCCCAATTCCTGCACCTCTGTCTTAGAGTTATTGAACAAAGAAGCCCATGGCTACTAACCTGAGTTTATATTGAAAATATAGCATACATGAAGGAAACTGCAGGCATCTGGATCTAGGTTCATGCCTGGTTGCTGTCTGATGATCACAAATAAGGAGAAGGTCTAGCAAGTGGAGGCCATCACTTGGTAATCATGGCTTCCTTGTGCTGAACGCTCTGCACCTGTGCTCATGAGAGACACCACAAGAGAGCACTGTTTTCAGAATTTGATCAGTCCTTTTGTGTTCATCCTGTGCCAGCAGTCTACCTGAAAAAATATTTTAAATGGTAGCTGCAAGATTTTCAAGGGAGGTAAGGCTGAATACACAGAAAGTTGCAGTTCTGGTCTAGAAAATGAATAATAAGACCTAAAAGCTGATTCAATGGTCTTACACTGATCCACAGCATGTTTAACAGTTTGTCACTAATATTGCGTAAATATATGTGAATGTTCTGAGTTCCTGTTAACTAATGCTAGTCCATTTAATAAAAATTATTGCCTATTTTATTGATTGTCAGATCAGTTAGAATTATGAACCAAGAAATGCATACAGGGAGTACAGAATGCTTTTAGATTTATGAAGGAGACATTGCAGCTGAAATCCTGTATTTTAAAACAATGATTGTTGAATCAATTCACTACATTATTTCACGTTTCACCCACAAAGGTCTTATGCTTTCTCTGCCAACTAAACTATTTTTCTGTCAATTCAGCAGATTTTGCAGAAGTCAAACGAAAATGCTAAAAATACATTGAATCATATTTTATCTCTAAACAGCTTTCATCTACTGAATCAGCTTTAATTGATATATTCAGCACTTAGGCGCAATTTGGAACATTAAAGCAATGAAAGGATGGCAGCGGATCACTCCTGGGCTGGCACAGCTCCCCACTTTTTGTTCTGTGCTAGTGGCACCATCATTTTAAAAAAGATTGATTTGTCTTTGTTTATACGTGCTTTTCAAATTTTCCATCAGCAATATGAAGGACATTCCAGGCGAGAAATCCATGTTAATTTGTGCAAGCAACATCTCCCAATACACCTGCAGAACCTTTGATGGCCTGATTTTATAACCAACCCCTGTATCAGATGCATCAAATTAGACTGAGAGGGACATGTGTGTATGTTTACACATGCACAGAAAATTGGTGAGTGAACGAGTCAGTGATGCATTCAGTCAATGAGACAGACAGTGAGAGAAACCAGAAACCCCACTCCGGGTCAGCCTCATACCTCATATTCCATACAGCTCCCTGCTATGGCTATAAGTACGGCACAACCAATATGCTTTAATAAAAAATATTAAAAGCATGTCTTAGGCGACCCACCGCTACTGCAGGCATAGTTCCTGCTACTTCTATAGCAATATATTCTGGAGCTCATGTCTCGTTAGCAAAGATTGTGAGTTAGTATAACCTATAAAACATAAATTAGCACTCTGTTCAAATATGCTGTCTGGAATCACTGCTGTGTAAGTGGTGATAGTTATCAAAACTGTAGCTAATTGTTTGCTTTAAAGATTGATGTATTCTCTTTAACGGCAGTAAAGTATTACCAATCGAGCATTATTGATGCTTGCTGTTGCCTGGCAAATGATTGTCTGAAATGGCATCTACAACATCAATAAGCCTGTCTTGACAAGGTAAGGAAATTGATAAAGACAAGGCACATGCTCTTAGATGAGGGCTACAGAATAAGGATGGAAATAGGCACATTCATATAGGAAAGCAGGCTTTTATTGCTAGCACCGAAAGACAGCTAGGCACAAGTGTGATGGAGCAGGCTCTCAGGATTTCTGTCCTGAAAACACATTAAAACCATTTTCAGTCTAGATCATGGTATACCATATTGTTCGCTCTATAAGACACACTTTCCCCCCCTCAAAAGTAAGGGGAAATGTCTGTGCGTCTTTTAGAGCGAATGTGTGTGTGCCCGCCTGCACCACGTGGCACCACCTGGCCAGCACGCTCTCAGCATGCGCTGCTCCACCCCCTCCCCTCTGGCGCAGGTGAGAGCTGTGCCGCTCAGGGGGGGGGCGTGCGGAGCAGGAGGAGCCGCAGGCTTTAACCCGCCGGCCGCACGGAGAGACGGACTGCTCACCCCCACCGCCCGGAAGACCTGCCGCAGAGGAGGAGGAGCCGCGGGCTTTAACCCGCCAGCCGCATGGAGAGATGGACTGCTCACCCCCACCGCCCGGGAAGACCTGCCACGGAGGAGGAGGAGCCGCGGGCTTTAACCCGCCAGCCGCATGGAGAGATGGACTGCTCACCCCCACCGCCCGGGAAGACCTGCCACGGAGGAGGAGGAGCCGCGGGCTTTAA
>NW_025335268.1:53561921-53631194 GCF_004798865.1 Varanus komodoensis
CCGCCCGGGAAGACCTGCCACGGAGGAGGAGGAGCCGCGGGCTTTAACCCGCCAGCCGCATGGAGAGATGGACTGCTCACCCCCACCGCCCGGGAAGACCTGCCACCGCCGTGCCACCCAGAAGACCACCGCCGGCATGCTGCCGGTCCAGCTGCACCACACCTGGCCGGCACGCGCTCGGCGCGCCCTGCTCCGCTCCCCTCCTCCGGCGCAGGTGAGAGCTGTTAATCACTGGTCGGTGTGTGTTTTCAAATGGCAACCCGTCTTTTAATGAAGCCCATGGGGAATGTGTCTGTGATTATCAGGAAGCTTTCCATGAATCCCTCCTCTAAAAACTAGGTGCGTCTTATGGTCAGGTGCATCTTACAGAGCGAAAAATATGGTATACGCCATATATCCAGACCTACCAAGATAGTTCAAACTAAATTTTCTTTCATTGTCATGCATGGATCTTATTTCATGCTGGAGTCTAGCAGCAAAAATGGAAAATATTCTTGGAGAAGGAATCAGTACAAAACAGAGATGAGTGAAACATTCTTTTGGTTTGCATTTTAACAGGAACCTATCTAGTTTTGCATATTTATTTATTTTTAAATGATATACTGCTTTTCATTTAAAATAAAATCCCAGAACAGTTATACTATAAAATCTTGAGTAGGTAAAATGAAGCCAGTCATTGAAACAATAAACAATAAACAATAAACAATAAAACAATGGCAAATAAAACATGAATCAAAATGTCTAGGAAAAGCTGGGAGCATTTGGTGTCAGGGACTGGGCAAATGAGTGTGTCTTCAGTTGTTTGTAGAGAAACTCCCTGTTGGTATAGCCCACCTGATCTCAGTGGGGCGATCATTCCACAGGTAGGCAGGCGGTACAAGGTCTTCCTTTACAACATAGTCAAATGAGCATCAATGGACAACAGCAGTCAGCAAGGCCTCGCCCTCAAAACATAAAGGTGGGGTGTCCTATGTGGAAGAAGGTGTCTGTCAGGTAGTAGAAAAAGCTTAGAATAGCTCGATAGCTAATTTTGTATTTTAAAAAATCAATCTCAAATTGATGTGTAAATGGGGCTAAGTGTGGAAAGATAAGAAATTGACAGAAGCTGAAATTGACAGATTCATTCATCCCACTTCAAAATCTCTTCTAGAAATGTAAGCAGAAACAAGCTGGTAGAGGGTGAATTCTACTCCCCAACAAAAGATGAAGTGCCTTTAGGATGCAGTTCCCCTTAGCTAACAGTTCCCTATCTCATCCCCCCAGTGTTAGACCAATGTCACCAACCTGAGCAAATTGAAACATAGTTATATAATCTACCATCAGTCACTGCATGTTAATATAAAACTGGCCTACCAAAGAGGAGGAGAACAGAATGATCTGGTCTGAAATTCAGTCAAAAACAGGTTGTGCAGATTAACTAAAGGCCCAAGTTGAAACGGACAAGCAAACACCTACAGGATGCTAACTAGTTCTCTTCCTTTAGCTTCCAGCTAAAAATTCACTAATTTTGCTAAGACTTTCTCTTAATTCTCCTAGAATTTTTCCCAGCTGAAACCAAGCTTAAGTAACTGTGACTCCATTGGCTCATATTTATCCCTTGTTGCATTTATCTCCACTTGCCATTTTTTCTGTCCTCTCGCTACACCTATCTTAAATTTGCACTGTGAGCTCCTTGCCTTTTTGTCTTCATTCTACACTGTACACTGAAAATAATACAATAATGCAACAACACAAGTACTTCTCAAACTAGAGACTTGCATTTGCTAACCTTGATGAGCTAAAAAAGAACATGGTGAATTTTACAAAAGATACCGTATGCATTGCTGTCATGATGATAACGGTGGTGGGGAAGATGGGGAGAGTCGCCCACTCACCTTTACATCCTAAAGAGAAATGAACATCATTCAGTTTTGCTGAAATTAAGGAAGAGATGTGATCACATAGCCACAGAAAGGTACTTATTTGGGCACACACATTCTTCCATTTGTCCAGCTAACAAAAATGACCTGCAATTAGTAATGGTGTTGTGCAATGCCACAAGCTGCACTTGCATACAAGCAACAAACAGGAATGAGTCAACTCAGGAGGTTTCCAACAACGATACAGTAATATTTAAACCAGGACAATGTGGGGCATCTTTGCTAATCCTGGGCAGCCCATCTGGATTTGGGCCTGAAAGACTCAGGGAAAGTGGGAGTGCATGGAAGTGCAAGGTGTAAGCAAGTGCAATTTGTGACATCCGAATAGTGAAATGCTATGCTTGTCTATTCAGAAATCTTGCTGAGTGTAGCGGGACTTGTTGTTAGTCGTGAAGTCGTGTCCGACCCATCGCGACCCCATGGACAACATTCCTCCAGGCCTTCCTGTCCTCCTCCATCCCCCGGAGTCCACTTAGGCTCACGCTGACTGCTTCAGTGACTCCATCCAGCCACCTCATTCACTGCCGTCCCCTTCTTCTTTTGCCATCTATTGTTCCCAGCATTAGGCTCTTCTCCAGGGAGTCCTTCCTTCTCATTAGGTGGCCAAAGTATTTGAGTTTCATCTTCAGGATCTGGCCTTCTAAAGAGCAGTCTGGGTTGATCTCCTCTAGCACTGACCGGTTTGATTGCCTTGCAGTCCAAGGGACTCACAGGAGTCTCCTCCAACACCGCAATTCAAAGGCCTCAATCCTTTGGCGCTCAACCTTCCTTATGGTCCAACTTTCACAGCCATACATTGCAACTGGGAAAACCATAGCCTTGACTATACGCACTTTTGTTGGCAGGGTGATCGTAGCGGGACTTACTCCCAGGTAAATGTATATAGGATTGCAGCCTTAGTTAATTTAATATTTCTAATGGTCTAATATTTACTCCAGTAATGAAACTTCAAGATTTTCTGCAAAAAAAACCCCCCCTCAAAAAAACCCCTATTAGATAGTATTTATCCAATAGCCCCCACATGCTTCAAATATGTGTACTCAATAATCTTTACAACTCTCCTGCAAGGTAGAACAGCATTATTATCCCCCTGTTACAGGTGAGCTAGAAATAATGCAATGCCAGCTATAGTTTGAAGCAATAATGTCTAAAGCACTGCATAAAATGGGTGGAGTTTCCACTGAGTAATGTCAATTTCTTCATGCTATCAGGATTAAGTGTTTGGTTCACAGCAATTGCTGTCTTGTTAAAGCTAATATACAGCAGTCCATTCCACAACTAATTACAACTATTAGCCATTGATAAATAGCCCTTTAAAATCAAAATCAATTTGAAAATATGCCTATTCTAATTGTTCAACTATTGGCTACTCTGCCAGTAGAATGAAGCATCTCTTTCCACTAGAAGAACTTGATTAGACTAACTTCCCATGGCATTTGTTGCCAAAAGAATCTTGCTGTGGCAAGATGGTGGGTGATTGCCGGAAGTTTCCCACTTCTCTTCCATTTCTGAGTCCCTGCAGCTTCTTTTGTCCACTTGTTGTAAGCTGTCTTTGGGCAGGAGACATGACAGCTCAGCTTGCCCAGGGCAGAAAGAGAGGTATGGAGAAACCCTCTGCGCTGATCTACATGGTACAGAAAAAACCACATGATACACTGTTACTGGGACTGTGCCATAACAGTATGTAGGCAGGTAGACCATCATAGACTGCTCTCTTGTGTGACCCCCTCCCCATCAACAGTTCATCTGTATGAAGTTAGTACCCTAGAATAAGCTTATTCCTGGCACATATACCCATCTTCTAAATACAAGGTTCTGTCTCCAGAGAGATTCGAGCAAACTCTTCCTGTTATGCCCTGGTGTAATTCTAGAAGGAATGTTTTACACACATTATTCTAAGCACAGTTAGGCTTTTCGCTCACAGAAAGTGGGCGCTGTCTTGTGTTTCACTGGGGCAACTCAGCTACATCACCTTCAGCACTTGGAAACCCAGTGGGAAGGTTGCTTCTGATTTCCACTTCTAGCATAAAAGAGATGCTTTTCCCTTCCTTCTTCTGTGCCTAGGACTGAATACTGGGAAAAAGCAAAGACAATTCTAACTGTCCTTATTTCTAACCACATCCTATCTTTCAAATATTTGGTTTTGTTTTCTCTCCAAGTGCTTTTAAACCAATACCCATTTCATCTGAAAAATGCATAGCCGCTCTTGAGGATTGCCCTGAGTGGATAAAACTAATTCAGTCATTCTGCTCTAACTTCTCCCACATTTTCACCTCCAAAAATGAAACATTTCCTTTCATTAGGCAACATAATTGTTTTCTTCGGGTAGCTGTCATTTGTGCTTCCTTCTGTGTCTCCGTGTTTTTGCTTACCCTCACCTTCAGTTGTGGGACAGTAGGGTGGTGCTGAGGCTTTTCTTCTGAAATGATGTATTCATTAATTCATTCTGTCATTTTTATAAATGAAGTAAAACACACTCATGGGGAAATCCTATGCATGTTTAGCCAGAAAAAGTCCTACAACCGGCAACAATCCCCAACCAGCATAGCTGGGAATTCAAGAACTTTTATTCTGACTAAACATGCTAGTATTCTGTCTTTAGACAGCCTCACTTCAGATCCCTCGATTTTTTTTCACACCTATCTTGCTTTCACACCAGCTTTCTGCAATTTGTGGCTGAAAAAGTTCAGGCAGAGCTGTACTATATAAAGAAAGTGTTGATGTTGTTGGTAACAACCCCCTTTAGAACCACCTGGTCCAAAATATGTTTAACTGAAGGGAGTCTTCTTGCATTTTCTGATCAGGGCATTGATCCTTATTTATTTATTGGATTTCTAAAACCACACCCAAGAGTCTCATGTACAACCATGTATTTCCCATAGGACACAAAGAAAGCCAAGAGACCCACACTTGGATTCTCTTGAATGGATTGTAAAATAGAATGATCAAATCTAAGTCTTGAACAGATGATAAAATAGGATTAATTCAAGAAATGTTGAATGAATCAGGCTGTGCTGTCATCACCTCGAACATCCTTCCCCAGCCTACTGCCCTCCAAATATGTTGGAACACAACTCCCATCACCCCTAACCTGCCTGCACAATGGCCACATTGTATGGCAAAAGTGAGGGGTGTCCTCTGAAGAGTGACAAGCTGTAGAAGGGCTGATTGAGAATTAAAATATTTTACATCCCATGTTGATAGAGCCCCCCATGTTTCTATGGGAATAAAACCCATGGTTGTTTTAACAAATTACTGAAAGAAAAGAGATCAGTGCAATTGACTCAAATCACCTAAGCCATGTCATACAATTAAACGGCTTTACAAGTTAAGTTCAGATAAAGCAATAACCCACACCCAAAGGCTCAGTATGGGTTGAGTGTGAGTTGTCATTGAACTGTGGGTTGTTGCTGAAATGTGAGTTATTGGTTGTCTGAACCCAGCTGCTCTAACAAACCATAGTTTGTTAACTACAAACAATCCACAGTTCACAGCTGAACAACAAACCATGGATTAACTTAACAGAACTAGAAAGTTCTGAGGGCAGGCCAAAATGAAGCATAGCACATCCGATCCTTCTTATATCCAAGCATGAGAATCTGCTTTTTCTGCAGTGATGTGGAAAACTTTAAGGTGCCACAGATTTATGGACTGCTATAGTTGCCATACGTTTACGAACTGTTTATGAATATGCAGCTGGATGGTAGCCTAAAACTAAATAGTCTACAAGTGAAGTGAAGAAGAAAGGGCATTTGGTCCTCACTCTAACAGAACTCTTAGTAGAAAGTAAACAATCACAAAGTGCCACTACATACTGAAAACAACTCTCTCTCTCTCTCTCTCTCTCTGCAACTACAGAGAAGGTCCGTGCCAAGGAAACTAAGCCCCTTGCAAAGTACATTCTGCTAGGTGGAATGCATGATATGGAATTTCATCTTTCAGTGCCTTTCATGACACTTGACCAAGCTGATGTGTGACTCTGGGAACCTGAATTGGATGATACCATGAGATAACAAGAATATGGTGGGCAGAATGTTAGGAGACAAAAGAAAAAGAAACAGTGGTATGGGACAAAAACAGCGAATTAATCTTCATTTCCCCATGAAAAGAAGGTAGCTTAAACACCCTGTTTTCAGAGAGTAATTTTCTGCAGGGCCCAGCAAAAGTTGTATCAGATAATCTGATATCACAGCCTTGTTGAAACTACAGGAATGTAGACCTAAACAGCGCCTACATGTGAAGCCACCACAAGTCCCAGAAGGGTGCTCTGAGCTTTCAAAAAAGTAATATTTAAAGCAACCTTCCCAACCTTCCACCTTCCAGTTGTGTTGAACTGCAATCCCCATTGTTCCCAGCCAGTATGGTCATTTGTTATGCTGACTGGGTTTATCGGAGTTGAACTCAAATGCATCTGGAGGATAGCAGGTGAAGGTACCTGGATTAAAGTGTTTCACAACCTTGTACACATGGATAGGGCCTAAGGCCCCTTCTCCCAAAATACAGTCATTCAAGGTTGTTCCCTCAGTAACTGAATCAGAACTGGAAGAAGAGTTGATGTCAGAATTCTTAGTTGAAATGCCAAGACCAGCAAACCCAGCAATTAGCCAAAGGGCTGGTGAGAGGAGGATATTCTGTTGAGCAGCCAAAGTCAGATGCGGCAGATATAAGATGATCAGTCCCATAATCCAACTTCAGATGAAAAGGGCTGACCTACTGAGTAGTGTCTAATGTTCCCAACCATTTGGCCCATAAGCAGTGGGAACGTCCCAAAAGGAGAGATAACTCCTTCTGGTTGGAAGGGGAAAAGAATTTAGTTTGGAACCAGATTCTTAGCATTAAGCTAAGTTCCACATGTAATTGGAACAATTACAAGTTCCACAATATTAAGTTCCAACCTAATTCATTGGGTTGATTAATATTTTAGATTTAGTATCTCAATCAAGATGTAGAGTAACTTATTTGTGTTGTTTTGAGGTTTGTTTGTTTTGATGAGTTTATTCTTGGAACTCCACAACAGTCTATTGCAAAAGATTCAAGCAAAATTGACAGCTGGTATTCAAAGGGTATTCAACCTTTGCTGGTATCTTTTGTTCATGATTACTACAAAACCTTTCTTTTCTATCACAAAGTTAGTGTGATAGTTATGTAGCATAACTAGATAACATAGAACATAACATACTAGATAATGCAAAGTTATCACTCTGCTCTGTGCCATATCATTTATATCTACTGGCACTTATTAAAAGGCATAGTGGTCATTTCAGTGGGCTCTGGCAATAAAACTTTTCCTTTGCAATACCACTTCAGGCTGCAGCTGGCTGCACATCCGAATACTGAACAATTCCCTGCACAGAGGGAACTTACAGCACTAGCATGCCAAGGAGAATGTTTCAGATTCTTCTCTTCAAAGTTCTGTTGCTGTGAATCCAGAAAAGGACTGTAACAAGTGAAGGAGGAGTCAAATAGGCAACAGCACATCTGTAGCCAAAAGTGTCACCATCCAGCAAGATTTATCACTTGGTTTCTATTGTGTGTCCAGCTGGCTCTGAGCCATCCTTCCCCAACTGAGTGACTTCCAGGTATTTTGGACTACAATTCCCAGCATTCTGGATAATTGTCCAGGCTGGCAGATGATGGGATTTGTATTCCAAAACATCTGGAGGGCACTGGCTAAGGAAGGCTATTCTAAGCCATTGATTTTGTTCTAGACAAAAGCCCCTTGACAGCTTCATTTCAGAGGAACTAAAGGACAAACATGAGTTCAACAGAAATTATTTCTAATTGTTCATTTATTTATAAAATTATATTTTCCCACTGCTCTATTGCATCCATGCTGTTAAAAGTGGCTTACAACAGTCAAACATACAAATCTCCAGTCTCTGCTGCTATAAAGCCCTAAACAGGTTTGGGATGGCTGGTCTAGCAGTTTGACCTTCCTTCCCTTGAATCTGCCAGAATTTAATTTTGCTTGAAATTTTTGCAATAGACTGTTATGGAGTTCCAAAAATAACCTCATCAAAACAAACAAACCCCAAAACAAATAAATTACTGTACATCTTAATTTAGATACTAAATCTAAAATATTAAGCAACCTAATGAATTAGGATCATGTGAAACTACTACTTCTTTTTCCATTTATATGCCACCCCGTAGCCCATGTGGACCGCCCCCCTTGGTTTTCAACAATTGCCAGGTTCATACAAAGATGTTTCAAAAATTAAATGTAAAAGTGAAGGTGCTTTTATTTATTTATTATTTTATTTATTAGAACATTTCTATGCCGCCCCTTGCCGAAGCCTCGGGGCGGCTTACAACACAATAAAATAGAATACAATACAAAAATAACAATATAAAATTAAAATTAATAATATAAAATATATAACAAATATAAAATATCTTTTGATATAAAAGAAGTTATAAAAGAAACGTTATAAAAGAAAAGAAGTCGCCCTGGCCAGATAAATAAGTAAATATTGTTAACAATTAAAATGACGTTTAAATAAAAAGGTCTTCACCTGGCGCCGAAAAAACAAATAACGATGGCGCCAGGCGGACCTCTCTGGGGAGCACATTCCATAGATTGGGCGCCACTGCAGAGAAAACCCTCCTCCGAGTACCTGCCCTCCTAATTTCTTTCACGGAGGGTTCCCGGAGAAGGGCCTCTCCCGCAGATCTCAAGGGACGGTCGGACATATATGGATGTAAGCTCCTTCAGGTAACCAGGTCCCAAGCCGTTTAGGGCTTTATAGGTCATAACCAACACCTTGAATTGGGCCTGGACTTCAATGGGAAGCCAGCGAAGCTGTCGGAGGACTGGAGTCATGTGAACATAACGCCCCGTCCCCGTCAGCAACCTGGCAGCTCTATTTTGAACCAATTGAAGTATCCGGACCGTCTTCAAGGGAAGCCCCACGTAAAGCGCGTTACAGAAGTCAAGGCGGGAAGTCACCAGCATGTGTGTCACCGTTGCCAGGCAGTCGTACTCCAGGTAGGGGCGCAGCTGATTAATCAGCCGAAGCTGAAGGAAAGCGCTCCTCACCACCGCTGTCACCTGAGCTTCCAATGAAAGCTCCGAGTCGAGGAGTACTCCTAAGCTGCGGACCTTGTCCCTAAGAGGGAGTGCAACCCCATTCAGGACCAGGTCAAATCCACCCTCTCCGAAGCCCGATCCGCCAACCAACAGGACCTCCGTCTTGTCTGGATTGAGCTTCAGTTTATTGGATCTCATCCAGCCTATTACCTCGGCCAAGCACCGGTTCAGCACAGCCACTGCCTCACCTGGATTAGTGGAAAATGAGAGGCAGAGCTGGGTATCATCAGCGTACTGATGATTCCGCAGCCCACACCTCCTGATGACCTCTCCCAGCGTTTTCATATAGATGTTAAACAGCAAAGGGGACAAAATGGAGCCCTGTGGTACTCCATGGCATAGCTGCCATGGCGCAGAGCCATAGTCCCCCAGCACCACCTTCTGGAATCGGCCGTTGAGATAGGAGCGGAACCACTGCAAAGCAGTGCCTCCGACCCCCAATCCCGCTAGCCTATCCAGAAAGATACCATGGTCGATGGTATCAAAAGCTGCTGAGAGGTCCAGAAGAACCAACAGGGACGCACTCCCCCTGTCCTTCTCCCTGCACAGGTCATCGTACAGGGCGACCAAGGCAGATTCAGTTCCATACCCGGGTCTGAAGCCAGACTGAAATGGGTCCAGATAATCAGTTTCATCCAAGAGTTGTCCCACCACCACCCGCTCTAACACCTTGCCCAGAAACGGGATGTTGGCCACTGGTCTATAGTTAGTGGCCATCTCTGGATCCAGTGAC
Source organism: Varanus komodoensis (assembly GCF_004798865.1). Lineage (NCBI taxonomy): Eukaryota > Metazoa > Chordata > Lepidosauria > Squamata > Varanidae > Varanus > Varanus komodoensis. The sequence continues at coordinate 53,571,664 of NW_025335268.1, forward strand.
GCTTTCTTCAGGACCGGTCGGACTACCGTCTCCTTTAAAGGGGCAGGCACCCGACCCTCCCTCAGAGAAGCATTAACCACTTCCAAGATCCAGGTCCCAATCCCGTGCTTGGAATTATTTATTAACCAAGATGGGCAAGGGTCCAATAGGCAAGTGGTGGGACGTACTCATCCAAGCACCTTGTCCACATCATCGGGCCGCAATAACTGAAATTCATCCAATAATTCTGGACCAGATGGCAGCATTGGCGTCTCCCCAGAAACCTCTGATTCATCAGTGGAGTCTAGCTCGTGACGAATCTGAGTGATTTTCTCTCTGAAATGCCTGGCAAAGTCGTCACAGCAGGCCTTTGAGGGTGGAACCGGATCTTCCTTAGGACCCGAGCGAACCAGGCCTTGCACCACTCGAAAAAGCTCCGCCAGACGGCATTGTGAGGAGGCAATGGAAGCGGGAAAAAACTTCTTTTTCGCTGCCTTCACCGCCACAGCATAGGCCCGATAGTGGGCTCTCAAGTGTGTTCGGTCAGATTCATCCCTACGCTCTAGCCGTCTCCCAACCTGCTTCATCGCCCGCAATTCAGGTGTATACCAAGGGGAAGAGCGGGCTCTGCCCGGTGGGAGAGGACGCTTAGGAGCGATCATGTCCACAGCCCTGGTCATCTCCCTGTTCCACAGTTCGACTAGGGCCTCGACAGGAGCACCAGTCTTGTCAGCCGGAAACTCCCCCAGGGCTTTCAGGAATCCATCTGGATCCATCCGGCTCCAGGGGCGGACCCACACAATTGGGTCCGCACCCTTACAGAGGGAGAGGTCGCTCTCGAGCACAAACCTCACCAGAAAGTGATCTGACCATGACAGGGGAGTTAAACATAAATTCCTCACCCTCAGGTCACCCTCTTCCTGCCCCGTCAAGAAAACCAGGTCCAGAGTGTGTCCACGTTCATGGGTCGGGCCGGAGACATGTTGAGACAGCCCCATGGCCATCATGGAGGCCATGAAGTCCTGAGCCGCCCCGGTTAGACCAGACTCAGCATGGAGATTGAAGTCCCCCAAGACCAACATCCTGGGGGTCCTCAACACCAGGTCCGAGACGATCTCCGTCAGCTCAGGCAGGGAGACTGTTGGGCAGAAGGGTACACGGTACACCAACAGAATCCCCAATCTGTCTTGTTCACCCAACACCAAGTAGAGGCACTCCAGCCCTGGCCTCGAAGGGACCGGAAGTCCTGTGAGAGAGATGGAGGCTCGGTAAACCAAAGCGACCCCCCCCCTCCCCTCTGGGCATGAACAGTGCTGAACCAGATATGTACACTACACATTTGAACTCCAACTCTCAGAAGTATTTTTTTAAAAGTGGCATGACTGTAGCCTTGACAGTCTAACAGAATTTTAAAAACCACAATCCCGTTTTCTCTGCATGGCTTCTTTGCCTGAAAACCAGCCAGTGTTAGACATAATTCTCATTATTTCTGAAAGCCTACAAACTAATCTGAAAAAAATAAAAAAATAAAAAGACCCACCCATAATGTGTAATATATTCCCTTAAAAATAATAAGCTGAAGGGCGTTTGGCATGCCTAAGCTATCACTTGCTATATACCATTAAATCTAATTGCTATGCAATGGTAATTTCAGTTGATGCATGGGAAGAAAAGTAATTCCATGTAAATTATACAAGCCTCCAGCCAGGATAGAATAGAAGGCCTTTCATCTTTCAGTGCTACACATTGGAAAACAATCTATGCTGCGGTAATATCCACCTCCTTCTAGGAAAGGGGTGGACCTCATTCCAGACTTTGAACCGCGATGACACTTCCTGAGAGAGATGTTCTGGTACACACAACTGGCAACTTCCTACATGATGCTGCTGCAGAACTGCAGGCTCGGGATTCAGATCCAGCCTACCATAGAGTCATGCCGCCTTCCTGTGCTCCCACCCATTTTACCCTGACCACCAATCACTTGGCGGTTTCCCTGCTTTTTTGTAGTTTTCCCCACCTCAATTCTAAACCCTTAAAGGCCTGTCCTAAGACTTACAGTTATTGGCAATGAGAGTTTTGAGAGGAAATAAGCTGGCAGTTTTGCCCTAACCCCTTTGTCTTTGGCTCCATCTACCAATGGAAGATGCCCTCTGAGAGCTTTTTGGAATGGAATCTGAAAGTCCAGCACCCCCACTATACCACCTGTTAACATTCAACACACTGCAACGGATGTTGAGAAGGATCAGAAAAAGGGAGTTGGTGGAAGGTGGTCTCCCTCCTTCCTGTCCCCCAGGCAGCCCACCCACAGCTCCTTCAAAAGTGCTCCTCATGTATGGTGCCTCCACCTGATTTTCAGTGACACTCTCTTTCCCCTCACTCCCACATGCCCTAATCCTCTCCATTCAGAAGGGTCCGGTTACCTTCCAGAGAGATTTTCTCGTGGGGACTTGGAGGGAAGGGGAGGCAGGGAAGTCACTTCCTGCTAACCCTTCCTGCAGGTGCATCTCAGAATCCAAGCCTTTTCTTTTTTCTTTTCTTTTCTTTTCTTTTTTCTTTTCCTTTCTTTTCTTTTCTTAGAGCTAATAAAGCCCAAACATGTTTTATGTACTCTGTCTAATCCATGTCATATGTCACACACGCTTTATGCAATGTCCTTTCCATGAGGCTGCCCTTGAACATGATCCAGAAATCAAAGTTGGTGCAAAATGGGGCTGCTATGATGTCGACAGGCAAAGCTCCCGGGACACTGATCTGGAAAGAACTGCATTGGTTGCCTGTTTCTGGGCCAAATTCAAGCTGCTGGCATTCGTCTACAAAGCTGTAAACAAGTTGGGACTTAGGTATCTGGTAGAGATGACTGCCCTCCAGCATCTCGTGTCCTTCACAGCCCTGTTCAGCGCTTGCAAACTCAAGGCTGTGGCTTCCTTCATGGAACCGAACTATCTTATATTTGGTCCTCCTACTCTTCTTCTTCAGCCTTTTATTTTCCTTAGCATGATTATCTTCTCCAAATTTGTTCATTAGCAGTAAACAGAACTATATGTACTGCTGATTATTTGGCTTCTGTGCTATTTATAGATTGGTTTTATGAGAGGTATAATAATGTTGATTCTTTTTAATACTGTTGTTACCCATTCTCGGATTTTTATGAATTAAGGTCATGATTAATAGGACTGTGGCCTTAGTTATTTCAATTCATCCCACCCTTTATAAAAATCCAAGGGCATGTAACAACTATGTTAAAAAATAGCCCACAGTAAAATATAAGAAAATGGTAGGATTGTGTTCTTGGTGATTAGAAGTCCTGAACTTGGAGACTTCTAGTCATCCAATGCACAGTGGGAAGAATAGCAGAGATCTTTGCCACCCCATTCCCCTGGCTTCAGTGGGGAGCATCCCATCTTTCTAAGACATCTCAGACAATGTCTAGGAGTCATAGGATTGACTCCTAAATATGTGATGCTAAATGCGTCATGAGAATTAATACTACAGGGTGAGGAGGGATTTTCAGCACACATGAGGAGGAAGCCTTCCATCCACACTGGGATCCCAATAAAAATCATCCTGTCAGATACATAGTTTTGGGGGGAAAGCTTGCATTGACACCAGAAAAGCTAAATATTTTCCCCAACACTTCAACAATCATGTTTTGCAGTAACAGTATAAAGATCTTGGAAATATTTAGTGAGACACAAACATTTCTGCTCAGCCTCTAAAGACTGAGTAATAGGTGAGCTTACATTAAACAAAATGAACAAATTAAAATCTGTGATGCGGAAAATGACAGAGCCAAAGGCACAACATGCTTTTCATGGTCAATTGTCAGGTTAGTGAGCAAAGGAGAGCATTCCCTTCATCAGAAGATAATAGAAGTTGATGTTAGTGTCCCAAATGGATCTCAAAAGAAAAAAGGCAAAAGGGCCTGCCAGGCACAGATTATTACATTTGGAATGCTGTTCCCAGGACTGGGCATCACATTTTAGAAATGGCAATAACAAACAGGAATTGGTCCAAAGAAAAGTGACCAGGATGGTGAGGGGTCTGGAAATAAGTCCTTCAAATTTCTGAAAGGCTGCCAAACAGAACATGGAACAAACTGGTTGTCCAGTTCTCCACGGGGCAGAACTAGATCCAGAACTAGAAATTGCAAGGAGTGGATTTTAACTAAAAGTTTAGAGAAACTTCCTGCCATAGAGAACTGGCAGTGAAACAGACAGGGAGATGGTGGGCTCTGCTGGATGTCAGATGAGACCAATCCAAAATAATTCTCACCAGCTCAGTCTTTTCTAGATAGGCATACTCCCTCTCCTGGAACTGTCTAATCGTCTGTTTTTAGATGATTAAATGCTGAATTTGCACACCTGCATTTGTCAGCGGCAGGTTACATGCATGGTGTTGGCACAGTGTCAAGAGCACACCAAAAACCACTTTACCTTTTATAATACAAGGAGGGAATTTTTTTACAAGCTTTAGCAAATAACTTTTGTTAGCAAAATGCTACACCACACTGATGTAGAAAACTGGTAACATGTAACTATAAAGTGAATCCAGACTCTTCAAGGGCAAGCTGTTCTTTGTAAGAAAATTATCTTGAACAGATGCAACAGCCTCAGAAAGGTTTCCTGCATGAATACCATTCCCCCCACCCCCACCACCCAAAAAGAAAGCTTTTTCCCTCTTGGGTTAGAAATACAATATGAGTCTTGGGTTGACTGCATTCAAAAACACCCACGGAGTTTGCTGAATATGTATTAAAGGTTGAACATCCTATACAATGTTGCAAGATTGGAGTTTGTACAGGATCCAGGACCGCTGGAGACTGCCTTAATAGCCTTGTCCAAGTTGCTGAGGATGTCTTTTGTAAGAACTACAGTCAGTATCTTTCCATGGCAACTCATTGTTCGAGGATCTTGCTTAAGTTTTTAAAATGGAAAAAAGCTGTCTTCACCCCAAAGAAGGATGATATAAGCAAACTCCTTTTGTATAAAATGATACAATAAAAACTGCAGGTTGGCGCAGAAACAAGGACAGACTAAGAGATAGACGGAGTCAGTTCGTGCGATCACAGTGGAGGAACTTGGCCAAGGAAGGTTATTTCTCCTGCCATGTGGGATGGTCACATGCAAGCACGATTTCCTTCTGGATGGCATGCGAATGAGCCCCTTGATAGTGCTTCACCCCCAAGGATCTCCTCCAAAGGAAATTAAACCCAGCTAAGCATTGCCCCTCAAACTTCCCCCTATTCAGAGAGGTGGGATGATGACTTCATTCTCTAAGTGTGGATCCTTAGCCCAAACCACAGTTACCATACACAGCTGGAGACTGGAGAGGACTCCAATGTTTGCAGAGATGCAGCAAATCCTTAGGGTGAAAGACACTTATGGTATGGGAACCCAAAAGCATTGCAGTGAAGACTGAGCATGCTCTGTGAACTAGGGATTTTGGCTGACATGCCAGGGAAAGGAAACCGGGAGAGGATTGGATATCCTGGAAAAGGGCAAGGCAGCAGTGCTCCACATTTTGTTGCAGGTCCCACCAGTGTTCCTGTAATAGACAAGGTGGATGGACATCTTTTCCATGAGGATGCACATCACAGGGGCACATCACACGGGGCTGCGGGACCGGCCGTGTCTCCACAGTATGTGCCAGTGTTGCACATAGGGTGCAAATGAGGTAGTCAAGCCAGATAAAAAAAGGGGAAAATGGAGATTGGTTAGAGTTTGAAGAACTATCTCCTGGAGAATGCCATTTGGAGGCTTTCTGAACTGCTAGGCTAGTGTACTAAGGTATGTGGAATATATAAGCAAAGTTCTTATCCAGTATGGATATAAGATATTACACTGTATAAAGCATTTATTGTTTGATACTATTCCACCAGATTCATTCCTCCTTCTATAAATCAAATATGAGTTTCTTCAAAGCAATGTGCTCCAGCAGTTCAGACATTTTTATTGCTCCAAAATTAAATTAAAACTGCTCAAAATGTTAACTAAGGATTACTTGCTATTTTAAGACTCTGCTCCTGCACTTTGAGCAAAACAGAAACATTGCCAGTGGCTGGCAGGAAAATAGCAAAGCATAAACATGATTACAAAGGAGAGCATGATTGAAAAAATGAATGGCACACTTTGAAGCTTAGCTATGACATTTATGGGCAGGCCACCTTATGGCCTCAGTATCCCGGGTGGTGATTAAGCCAGCCCCCACATGAGCACCATATAGCTGTGATCCAGTGCACTGACAGCAGCAAAGCAGAAAGTATAAGAATTATTGTAGAAACAAAGGCCACCATACCCTCACCAGCATCCCACAATGTTCTTGGCAATTCTGGCTGCCGCCCACCTGTCATGAAGCTGCATACTTCATTAGCCAGGCATGTGGACCTGCCTATCTATTAAGATCTGCTGGACGGATACTCTTTCATGACTGCCAACGTCTGGGATGCGTTTGGCTGAGATGCACAAGAGGTGGAGCAGGGGTGGGGGGGGCTTGTAAAATTGCCTGTCTAGAGACTGATTGTTTCCTACCACCTTATGAAGGCTGTTTTTTTTCTTTCAACTGCTGCCAGGTTGTTAGATACTTTATGCTGACATTTATAGTCTCATTCTGCTTTTACCTGCTGTCCATTTCCTTTAAACCTTCTGTTTATCTGTGCTTTAATACTGGCTTTCTTGTGAGCTGTTCTGAGTACTTTGCAACAGTATATTATAATAAATACAGACAGAGTATGAACTAAGCAGCATATTGCAATGGCCCAGATTCCATGATGGCATCCACACACAATGTGCAGACAGAATCCCATGGCAGAACTGTTGGAAGGCTTGCGTGTAGATCCAAGAGGCTTCCCGGGAGAAGGGTGTGAATCTGGCTGGAGGGCCAGTATTCCAGTCATGGTTAGAACTTGGTACTTACGATAACAAAATGTTTAACAATACCGAACAGTGGACGGGGTTATTGGCTCATAGTCCAGGTAACCTGTCTGACTTCTTGTGGTTCTTCTCTTGTGTGTGCTTTTATTCCACCGGAAAGTGGAACACTACAGCACTGGAACTCTCCTGGTTCTTCAATCTCGTTCATTTCCACAAGAAGTGTGTGAAGGATGTTGTAGTTCTTTCACACTATGACAACAGGCCACTGAAGTTAAATTACCCATTTGGCCAAAGCCTCCCGATGAATTTGTGGCGGCCCTGGAGTTTTGAAACTGGTCCCCTGCATTGTAACACGTGTGCTCACAATATCACTTCAAATTTGCCGGATAGTCACAACTTTTCTATCATCATACTGAATCATATGTTGCCATTATTACTGCTAGTATTACTGCTACCACTATTAAGGATAGATGTCCTAGTAGATAAAAGAGCAGAACCACTACTGTCCTTATAGGCTACATGATCAAGGCTGCTGAACAAACTGTCTATGCCATTTTCATCCAGCACATTCAGTTAGCACTGGAATTAATGATGTTCAGTGGCTCATAATAAACACAGCCTACAATTTCCACTACTTGACTGCAGCTTTGGGGCAGGGAAAATGGCTCCATTAAAAGAATAAAGGCAATGTCATGTCGGAATAGCAAAATGAAGAAAGCCTCTTCACTTGGGAAAAATCCCAGCCTTGCTACCCTGTAAGATTCCTTTATACGGCATCCGCTTGGCATGTGCGATGCCATCGTGTCCCAAGGGCACTGAAGGTCAGTTCCCTCTCAGTTAGGCTTCTGGTTCTGCACTGCAGTGAAACAATAGTTCCACTGTGTTGTGGCATCCATGTTTCGAAGGCACCCATGACTTGCTAACTAATGAGGTCAGAAGAACTCCATCTATAATGAATTGTTCCCTCTTTTGGAAAATATGTCTGAGAAATACTTTCAGGGCAGAGTGAAAGTGAACACTGTTTGTAGGACAGAAGGTCAAAAACCTCCCAGTGCAGGAGAAGGACAATCCCTCAGACTAGTTTGAATCCTTATTACATTATAATTTAAGCGAGAATCCACTTCAGCAAGACTCACAATTACAAGAACTAAAAAGTGTTATAGATATTAAGAAGTTGGGATTACTTCGCCCTTTATCTCTTAATCATATTTTGGAAATGACAAATGTACAAATAGTGAGAATTACCATGCAATACAAAACTAAAGTAAATAATCAACAATAATGAAACCACCAACACCTGTGTTTCCATGCTAGAAGAATCCCCATTCCCTTGGCACCATATTCAAGATAGGTTTACTTGGTATATAGCAGGGCTTGGGGGGCCTTCCGTGTGCGCAAAAGTTGAAAGTGTTGTGAGCAAGCATGATAATGCAGAGCTTGGGCAAGCGGTCCCATGGGACACAACTGAGAGGATGAATATTTTAGTGGGACTGAAAAGCAGGGGGCTGCTCAAGGTCTTGGGAGCTTATTCTGTTCAGTCCCTGGTGACCATTCATTTATTGGGGAATTTACAGGTCCATTTAATATCACCTTTCTGCAAATCTATTACTGGGAGGGGTCAAATCTTCTGCCTCAGTTTCTTCTCAACCATTAAATCCTAAACACTGGGTTTTTGAGTTTGCTGGAATATGACATTCTAAGCATCCCTGGCTTTTGTATAACTCAGTTGCTGAGAATATGCATTTGGCTCAATCTCTTAATTTTGATGGGGGTATCGTCTCTTTCAATTGCTAGCATTTCTGAGTTTGTAACAGGAAGCATTTATGCCAGCCACATTTGCAAAAGTAATGATACTACGTTATTCCATGTGCTCTTCAAATCCTCTGAAGCCCAAGTTATTTCAGAGCCTGCAGTTTTCAAAGTCATCCAGAGTTTTATTCCAACTTCTACAGAGTTTCACCTGTTTCTATTGCAATATTTGGAGCATTGCTGGTTCTGTCTCTCTCTCTCTCTCTCTCTCACACACACACACACGCACCCACGGACACACTGTCAAAGCGATGGATTTTTGTTTGAGAGAGCTAAAGGAGTTGCAATCTCCTGCTTCACAGCATCTTGCACTGTTTTCTCCAATACCTCATTTAATTTGTCCTGCCAAGGGACTGATGAGCTGGGTCTCAACTTCATCACAGCTGCTACCTTTGCCATTTTGGGCAAGTTTCCTCGAAGAGCTGCAACATTCCAGATCCCTAGTTTTGAACTGCAAGATTTTTCATTAAACAGAGCTATTCAGGTGAAATTTCATTTTCTGACTTTGAGGAAGGTGTTAGAACCTCTTCTCCAACCCCCCTCTTTCTGCTCTAGAATAAAATAAACTTGGCTGTATATCACTGGCAGGATAAGGGAATATGGAGATCAAGCTCTCATGGATCAAGCTGCCATGAAGAGGTTGCCAATCTGAATTACATTCTCTGTATGGCTCTCCAGATGTTTTGACCTATGATTCCCATCTGTCATAGTGGGCATGGCCAATGGAGAGAGATTATAGGAGCTATATGAAAAAAACCTGGAGATCCCCCAAGTTGCCCATTCCTGCTGCTAACGAGTTAAATTTTGGCAGGTTCTGTTTCCACTTTAAGACAAAGAAATGGCCGTGAGACAGGATTTTCCAGTGGGCCAAGATTGATACCCAGTTGTGCTCAGCTCATCTCACTGGCCATTAGGAATCCTAAAGGCTAGTGGCAGCCCATTAAAGAATAATCAAACCTGGGCTCCTGGGAAGGGCGCAACTGTTTAAAAAAACAAGCAAAAAACTTTTTCCCACTACAGAATTTCAAAACCATCACAGGTGCACTCTTTTTTCCTGAATGAACACACTTTATTTGCATTCAGTAAGCATGTCAAAATCAAGGAATTAACATGGGGCAGGCTTAATTCGTTCCTGCGTTCACAGCAATTCACAGGGCCCCATCCTGTCTGCTCTTTGTTAGGAACAGCAGCCGCCACCCTGGCACCCATGCACTGATGGCCTTGCATGGTGTCCCCCAGGCATGAGCTGAATGATGCAAACTAGGCCTAATGAAGTGCTATGCTATGGCTGGATCAGCTTTGCATTGCAATGCTTGCCACTTTATATCATAAACCCGTATCAAAGGGTTTGCCTGTTTGCCAGGCATCTCCGGAAACATTTTCCTTTGAGCAGCAGACCTGCACTGCCCCTTAGGGGAAAATCAAACTGTTGTTGAAGCTCTTTTTGCTTCCACAACGTAATTTTGCTATAAGGCGTTGGCTGAGTCCACACAGTCACATGGGGAAAGATTGACTTCTTCGATGGCTTCTTTTCTTCATCCCTAGCCATGCTAGTCACTGCTGCATGATTTGCCTAATCACTCTTATGAAACACAGGTCATTGTATTGTCTGAACCTGGCATGCTGCATGGCAGGGGTAGCTTTGAAACATGGGATATATCAGAAGTCGCATCTGCTGTGCACCGCACTGGGTTCAGATGACCCAACAATTCACACAGTGTGGATATTTAGGCAAACTGTGTGCCTTCTGCCCCCAGTGAATTCTTTTCCACTGAGGTTGTGTGAAGCCAGTCATTGTATGCACATTCTGGATCACAGTGACAGTTCAAGGAAAATGACTTCACAAAACCACTTCCCCAAGGACAGTGAACCAGACCTATGGTTCATTAATTGTTTGGTAGTTTTAGATATATGAAAGAAAACATACTAGCATTCCCTTCTGAAAGTACACTTGGTTGGTTTACATGAAATAATTTTTATAATAATTCCTGATCAAAATCAGTGTTTTTTCATGCAATTGCTGTAAAGACATTATTTGGATTAAGACTGCACATTACTGCCATATAACTCAGGAAATATTCATTAGAAAACATGTGGACTTATTAGTAAGTGAATAATGTCCGAGAATGGCAGACACTATGCATCCCCTGTGTGTTTGATAGAGGGTTATGATTCCATGTGAAGAGATTATTAATACAAATGGCAATGTGATTGCATTACTTTCAGATGCCAGTTTAAGGATCACCTAATGTAACTTTAGCAAAGGGACAAAATTGTTCATATTTTTAAAAACTCCACACCAACCAGCTTCTCATGTTTGCAAGACCTCTGTAGTCATCCTATGTTTGCAACTATCCCATTTCTATTCAGAAAGAAATGCATGTAATGGAAGACAGCTTAAAGATGGGTGTGGGAAGATACTTGAGAAAGGATAAAAAGAGTATAGCTCTGGAAAACTAACGGGGGAAAACACAGATTTGCTGGGGTGCTGCTTTTCTGTGGCTGGTATTGAATGGGTTTTCTAACAATAGTGACCACATCTTCTAAAACTAATGGAAAGTAAGAAATTGTGCCCCCTTAGTACTGGACTTTTAACAATAGAATATTTCATGTGTGAAAAGGCTGTCTGTTAAACACAAAACTTCAAAGGCTATGATTTAGGAACACTCAAAAATCCACACTGTGCAGGGATGCCCTGGGAGAACTGTACTCCATATGGCAGGCACAAAAAAGCTGCATATGGAATTAGCTACAGGGAATTACATTACTGCCACTGACTGGACAATGTAAACGAAACTATAAATGACACGTGGAGCACTTTAGTAAGAGCTTCTGCAGTGGAAAACATGTTTCAGCAGCACAGCTCACATCTGGCTAGAACCTGCTGAATTCAAAATGGCTGGTCAGCAAAATACAACACAGGGGGTTCAACATCAGAAATGGAAGCTGTCAGAAATGGAAGCTGTCGTGTGTCTTCAGTTCCAGCTGAAGCCACTTTCATGGGCCCACTACCAGGGCTTTGCCTCTCTCCTCAGCTCATTATGTGTGATAGCTTCCCTGAGGGTGCACAATGCCATCTTATTTGTACAACCTGATCAGTCAGAAAGTGCTGCAGCTTCTCCATCTTTTCTCCCTTAATGGATGGAAGAAGCAACAGTAAGACAATAGCATGATAAAAAGGCTTCTCTGAAAAGATCTAGAAACAATCACCAATCATTGGAATTCATGCAAAGAATACACAGGCTGAATAGTTACAATTCCCTCTTCCTTGAGAAGTCTGGGAACTGTAGTTGTGTGAGGAATACTAGGTTTGTCTAACGCAGCACTCTTGGGATCTCGACTCCCAGGATTCTTTGAGGCCACCATAATTGCTAGACTGGAGTAAAGCCAATATAAACTTGTTGCGTAATTCTGTCTTTCACCAGCTATCCACCACGTGCTTTTTGGTGTGGCAATGCCTGTCTCAGGGCTTTTGTTAAATCTAATAACTGCTTTCTGAAATTCTGAACAGAAAAGTTTTATTTATTTTATTTATTAAAGCTTCTGTGTGCTATTCACACTAGCCCAATGGCTCTCTGAATAGTTTACAATGAAAACTAACAAAATTCCAGTACAAAAACAATGCAACATAATTTCATACAGTACAACAATTTCAAAGGGCCCAAACTCCCATTATTTTAAATGTGTGTCTAACAGCTCTGTTTTATTGCTACTCTAGAGTAGGTACCGGGGGGGGGGGTGTCAATACAGATCATAATAGCCACAATGCTAAGATCCCTATTCAGACTGGGGCCCTTGCAACTACTCTAAAAGTAAAAAAGGAGGAGAAAAGATAGCCACTGGACACACATTTGAGACAATCTGTTTTGGACTGGAAAGATAATAGAATAAGAATCATTCATTTTAATCTTTAGTCATGCTCTTTGTTCACATACAAGAAAGAAAAATCAAGAAATCTGCATTCATGCAAAGCCTATGATTTGCACTTAGAACTCGGCAAAGGCATTTGACAGCCAGGTCAAGCTGAAAGAGTATTATGAGCTGAATTAACTGACAAGCCAGGATACAAATGGTTGCAGCAGTCATTTCAACTGGTTCAATTATTTAAGACCCTGTTTCTTAAAGGCCAGAAGGCAACCACAGACTGCACAGTAGTTATATGCAATGGAGAAGCAATGGCTCATTGTGACAATATAGCAGAATGGACTATGCACAAATACACAGCAAAAATGTGTACACAGAATGTTATAGCAATGAAGATATTAATGTCTATTGTCATATTGTTATACACTAATTCCACTGAATCCCCTCCAGTTCAAAAACATCATTAAGTTGAAGGGGGAAGTGAGGAAATAGTATTTTATCCTTCATAAAAAAGTTATCAACATTCTAGGGAGAATTTGAATCACCATGTTGTATTTTTTATGCGCTCTCTTATATTTAATGTATTATGCAAACCAATTGACTTCAAATATAGTTCCAGTGGCAACAATGGCAAAATTCCAACTCTTCTGCTACGGGCTTGCCTGCCAAATTAAGCTCTTTAATCACCAAAACTTAATTTGAAATTGCACTGCTTGACCTGAGCAGTGCCCAAGGATGACTTACAATGAAGATGCTTGTGTGCAAACTGGAGTATCAGGAAACTAGAGCTTGCTTTTGCATAGCAGAAAAATGCATCAGTACTGCAGCAATGGACTCCAGACTATGGAACAACCACTCCCTGGAACCAAGGGCTTGTGTTATGTTATGGCAACAGGAAAGCAAATAAGACACTCCAACATTTAACAAGCAACTACTTATTGTTCCAAACAGTAGTTTACCTTATCTTGTCCACACTTAACTTTGCATCTTACTCACTCACTATGCTTCCCTAATAATGGTGGCTATGGTTTGAAGAAGAAAACAGCGGCTATGGTTCGAAGAAGAATGGACTGCAACTCCAGAACAGTATTTTAAAGTTGCATGAGCCCGATAGTATCAAGCAAAGAGCATTCATTTTTGCTTCTGTTGCTGAAAAAGGCAAGGACAACACAACAAAACTAGACGTGCTGTGAAAAAAGAAAAATTTACTCCCCCCACCCCCAGCCTACCCTCCTAGCAACAATATATTATTGCTGAGAAAAACCATTTACTCAAAGTTACAGTAAAGATAGCACCTAAACTCAGAGGGAATGGCTGAGCCAGTTGCAGATTACATTATAATCACTGCTAATCAAAAGGTCCCGGTTCCTCAGGTCCTGTGGGCTCTGGATCCATTACAACAATGCTGGGGAGCAAGGAGAGAAGAAGCCTGTGATCATGGGCTCCATACAGACAACTGCTTGGCTGCTGGGAGAAGCTAGCAGGACTAGATAGGCCTTAGGAACAAGCAGGGCTGCTCTTGTGTTATGACTTCTACTTCAAAGCTTAAGGGGTAGTCCTACATTTGCGTAGACTGGAAAAAGTCCTACAATTCCCAATATTCCTCAGCTGGGGAACATTAGAAGTCATAGGATTTGTATCTCTCTAAACTTGCATAGGATCGCACCCTTCGGCTTCTCCACACAAGGCTTTTTGTGTGCTCTCATGATCCTTCGCTCACGGAAGTTTACAGAGTCATTTTGTGGCATCATTCTTATCCCTCACACCTTTTCAAGGCTTCCCCTACTTTTTCTCAGAACAGGGAAAATATAGGCTATATGGTGCCACCAAACTCTGGGGTACTTTTGTCATAGCAGTATGTTCTGCTATCCCTTGGAAGGGGGCAGGTTGGGAGTAGGGTTGTGATCTGGGACTGAGGAGGCAGTGAAGCGGTCCTTGCACTGCCTCGCTTGGCCTTTCCTGATGTTTGCTGCTCCCGGAGCGAGCAGCAGCCTGCAAGGGCGTTTCCCGTTTCCTCCCCTCCCCGCCCCTTTCTGCATGGCTGAATCCACTGCAGTGGGGAGGGGGGCATGGCTCTTGGAGGCAACAGGAAATATGGACATTTGGGGCGAAAAGAGCAGGGAGGGAGATGGGTGGGGGGAAGGACGTGAGGGCATTCAAGGAGCTTTGGATACTGGGAGATCCTTCAATTTCTTTCCCACCTCTCTGTTTCTCCCAACAACAGCTTCTCTCTCTGAATTGCAAATTGCCCCTCTTCTCTCCTCCCCTTTGGAAAGAAAAGTTTATCCACTTGTGGAAGAAAGGACTGGCTGAACTGCATGTCTTCTGAGGCTAATCAGATTACAAGAAAATGGAGCTAGGTTCTGGGGGGTGGGGTCTCCAGGCGAGATGGCTTGCTTTTGTGGGGAGGGCCTGTTAGCAAGAGCAAACGGTGCGTCCAAATGCTCTCTCTATGGAGGGGCTTCTGAATAGGAACTTGCAGCCGGGAAATAGAACGATACTGAAATGCTGCCACATCATACACAGAGGAAAGAACCGGAGAAGTGGGGAAGGGAGCTGATAGGCTTCCCAGGATATTGGGTGGGCAGCTTCCCTCCGTGGTGGAACCAGGAGCACCACACAGGGCCCCCTGCACCACCTGCATGCCAAGCAGAATAAATATAGTGTGCTTTTGTGGCAATGCATGGGCTCAGAGGGCTTCCAGAGATTATGCGGGGGATGGAAAAAGTGCAGAGAACCCTGTATATGATGCAGAAGAACTGCACAGCAGGATAGTGCTGGACTATAATCTTGTGTAGAGCAGCCCTGTGCTACATTATATCCTGCTTTCAGTGGTGCAACAGACAGATGAGTGAACAGTCCAAACAAAGGGAGTGCTGGAGAAGAGCACAATCACCAGGGCAATGCCAGGCAAGTATGCAGGAACAGAAGCCCATCTTTATTCAGAAGGCCATCTGAGTGGGACGGTGTAACATGATGTCCTGCAACCACAGGGGGTTGGACTCGATGGCCTTCATGGCTCCTTCCAACTCTACTCTTCTATGATTTTGGCAGTCTGTGCCTAGACCAGCAGGCTTTTAAACCTCAGCCTTCAGAGTCCCACCTGAGCATCATTCTGTGCCTAGAGCTGCAAGCTAGCAGTGCCCTTTCAGGAATGATGCACTTGCAAGCAATCCCTTTCTCCTGCACATGCCCTCACTCCCTGTGCCTCTGGCCACCTGTGCCCCTCAGTGAGCCTGAAAGGGGCCTAACCACGGATGTTTGTCTTCCCCACAAGACCACAACCCCTCTGCTCCACTGCAAGGGCCCCAGATAGAGGTGGCTCCTTCTGTGACTATTGGCTTTGGCGGGTCTCAAGCTCATCCTCTGCTTGGTCTGTGTGAGGATCCATTTATGCCTTACACAACAAGTTTCCTGGCACTGTTGGGCTGGCCTGGCAGCGTTCTGAGGGTTGACGTAAGCACAGTTTTGCTCTTTCAAACAGAGATTGCACAACATGTAGGTGGGGTGGGTTGGGGTGGGGTGCCGCAGGCAACACGCAGACACAAGTCTGCACTTCGGTTTGGTGTCTCCTTTTGTCAAGAGTCATCTGGCCTTTTTAATCTTCAAATGCATTTCGGAAAGTACAAAGCAATGAAGATCTGAATGTGTCATCCTGAATTCCGAGAGAAATGTCCCTGATAGCTTCGGGACACTTTGCCAACCATGAGTCTGAATACAAAAAAAGGCAAAACATGAAAGGGAGACCTGAAGCCTCGCAGAGGAGTTTAACTTGTCAAAAGCAGCTTTCTGGTTTCCGTGGCCATGCATCATTTATTAATGGACAGATCCTTCTCCCACCTCCACAGCCCTAAGATTAAACTTCCTGAGTGTCATTTTCAATGAACCCTTCCAGTGCTTTACTGTTGAATGAGAGTGGTGACATTACAGGAACAGAGTGGGGACGAGTACAGTGTGCACCTATATACTGGCTTTCACAGAGCCATTCATCCCCGATCTTGTTTTGCAGAAACCCTTTACATAACCAAGCTGCATCACTCCATGTTTTCCGTGTGACACCTGCTACTGAACTGCCGAGTGCAGACGTCCTAACAGAGTTTGTCCTTTCTTGGTTAAGTTCTAGGAAAACTGGGAGGCTATGTCTTTGATCACATAATCGCATGTTGCTCAGATGGAACACAAAATAAAGCCATTTCTTAATACCTGCAAGAACATGTTCATTTGTCCTCATGTAAACATAGGTTGATTTATTATTTACATGACACATTGATAAGTCCAGGTATAAGAATTTACAGATGGCAATACAAATAATGCATGGGATGCAATTCATAAATCTTTGCGGCATCCTATATACACAAAGCTCTTCCACAAGCAACTGGCTTTTCCGTTCCTTTCATTGTCCTGCTTAGCTGTGTGCACAGGGCTAATCCTAACAGTAAAGTGAAAGCAGAAGACTTCCTTTGTCTACAGCTCCATGTGTAATCTCCTATCAATGTAAGGCGCCCTTAACTAATATCCATTAAGACAGATAACACAAAGAGTAACTGAGTTAATATGAAATACAGTTATCCATGTAAACAGATGCCAGGTTTCATTTGCTTTGGCTAATATCCTGCACATATATTATTGAACTTGGTGATTTGTAATTACAGCCTTTATAAAAGTGTCCAGGATATATAAGGCTGCAATTCTAAACATCATGCCAGAGGCCATGGGATTATGCAGAATCAGTAGAGTTGGAAGGGGCCGTGAAGGCCATCGAGTCCAACCCCCTGCTGTTGAAGGACACACATTACACCATCCCACTCAGATGGCTGTCCAGTTTCTTTTTGAATGTCTCTAGTGTGGGAGAGCCCACCACTTCTCTAGGCAGCTGGTTCCACTGTTGTATTGCTCTGACACTGAGGAAGCTTTTCCTGACATCTAGACTGAATCCGGGTTGTCACAGCTTGAATTGATTATTCCGGGTCCTGCACTCTGGTACAGTGGTACCTTGGCTCACGAACTTAATCCATTCCATGACTCTGGTCACGACCGAAATTGGTCATGACCCAAGTCAAATTTCCGCATAAGGTTCAATGTAAATAAGGTTAATCCATTCTGTAACTATATTTTTTTAATCACAAAAATGTGAAGCAAAGTGATGAAGAACAACAAAGTTCGTGGCCATCTCCCCCACCCCCAGCATGACCACAGTTGCACCAGTGTTCCCCGCCTGAGTGCGACCGCAATCGCAGCCATAGGCGGGCACGATCACGGGCATGCTCAGGGGGGAGGCGGGCGTGAACGCAGGCATACTCAGCCTGCCTTGTCACTCGGCCTGCGTTGTCACCCCATGCAGAGTTCGCGACTTGAGTAAAAATTTTTCTTAAATTTTTGTTTGCTAAATTTATTCAGTGTTTAAATCCAGAAGCCAAAGAAGAAGCTCAACACCTGGCCCTGCATAAATAGAGGCTAGAATGGTGGACTCTCCATCATCAGCACACAAAAACAATGCAAGGAAGGTCATGCACCACTGCAGAAACGAAAACCCCTAAACTAAACTAAAGTGAGGCACACATATGCCAGGCCCTGGGGGGGGGGGGGGGGGGGGGGGGAGGTTAAGGAAATACACAAGATTTTGTAAAGACTTTTTTAAAGGGGGAAAAATTAGGAATCCACACTATTATATATAAGCCTGCAAGTTTCTAAGCCTTGCCATTCTTACTGTATTACATGCTTACTGTGGTTATTAATGGCATTAATATATCTTACTTCCCCCCTTTAAATAAAAATTATAACACATCTCAAAACACATGAACAATAATGCACTACCTCCACAATCTCCAAAGATAACAGTATGGAATCTAAAGCAGCCTTTAAAAGCCAAGAGCAATTCACCACCGTGGCAAATGAGGAATGACAATGAAGCGATGGGTGAGGCTCAAGCAAGCCTTCTGTTGCTTTCAGCCCAGTGTTCAAGTCTATCAAGATATCAAGCCCTGGATCCTCATTCTGTCTTCTAGGTTGTTTGCTATTCTACCCAGTTGTGTATTGTCTGCAAATCTGATTATCTTTCCTCGCAATTCCTCATCCAAAACATTAGTAAAGATGTAACAGGGAGGAGGCCAAAAATTCCTGCCTATTTTAGTTCAAAGCTGCTATTCCTGGCAACTAAGTTTTTTTTTGGGGGGGGGGTCATTTAAGCCTTTGAGAAGGGGAAGAAAAGGTGTGAATGTCAGGAAATCCTCAGAGGAAAGGGGGTTCAGGCCAGGAGAAGGCAAGGCCATGTGGGATCCCAGATGGACCATATCTGGCCTGTAAGACTGAGGGTCAACCACTCTGCTTTATGTGATCAAGGCATTAAAGGCAAGGGGAATATAGCTGAAAACTTGAGTGTGTATTTTAGAACCATGTTTTCCAAATCCACATTCCTCACGCCATGTGCAGAGAAACATTCTTTCATGCCCTCAGACACAAATTTGATTTTGAGAGACAGAAGAAACAGGCATGGTCACTTCCTTCAGCTCTTTCTCTTACACAGAGGGGAGACCCATGCAACCTCTTCCTCTCATCTGCTCTGACACATACACGGGCAAGAAACTCTGTCTCTGATCAGGCAGCTGTTGGGAGCAGCCTCCGTGTCGGGCTGCAGTTGTTTCTCAAAGCTATCAGCTTTTCCTTTTCCCAGGGCCTGACTCGGACCCTCAACTAAGAAGATATCAAAAGAAGGATCTGATCCTGTTGATTCCTTGGACTTGCTGCTTACCTATCTGTTCCTTAGGTCTTGCCTCACTGTAACCAACCAGGTGGCATGTAGCACATTTGAGTGAGTGGGCTTGCAGTAATCTTAGGAATCCTGCTCTTTGGCCATTCCTTATTAAATGAACAACAAAAATCCTGCCTTGTGGTATGAACATGACTCAAATGAATTGGGCACGTTTCAACAGTTTAGTTCTATCTGACTTTGCAATCAGATAGGAAGAACGCACTCGTTCGCTCTCCATTTCTGACTCTAGCCCTGAAGGAATAAAGACGAGTTCACAAATTACAAGTGGTGCCTTTTAGAACCTGCAGTACATTTTAAAGAATGGCTCTGATTTGACCAAGCAGAATGAAGTATCTACTTTAGCTTTGTCCTGTGGTGAAAAATGTCTGGCAACCGAGAGAGGGACATAATGTAAGTCACCCCTTCCTGACAGCTTCTTTAGCTAAAATTTCAGAATAGTATGTTTGGCAGCATGGAAAGCTACATGTAAGAGCTCCACAGTTCTTGAATAAGCCTGCACGTGTCTATAGCAGGTGCAACACTGATTAACTTTTACAGATACAGCAGGGTAAATACTTACATAAAAGAAAAAAAGTCATATTGGGAAATAAAATTGTTATTGCTTTACAAAACTGAACTCACTCCATAAAAAGCAGTGAGATGCAAATCAACCCCAAGAATATTTAGAATTGCCACACATTTCAGACAGGATTGTAAATTATGAGTTCCTTACTGATTGGGTTTGCATCACCAAATAAGCATGCTGAATTACTTCTCCCACAAGGCAAGAGTGACTGGTTACAAGGTTAACAGGTTTTAGGGGTGGTTTATTAGCCACAGCAACAAGCCACCTTGGCCAGGTTCACATAACAAGCTGTGCCAACGGCAGTAATTATGCAATCTTTTTGGCACATGTAAGTTGTAGTGGCTTATTTCCCCCTCCATAAATGCATGAACAGACTCACCGTGTGTTAGTTGCATGAATGCAAAGGTCATGTGCCCAATGATGATCAAGCTGTGGTTACTAACTGAAGCCAGCATTTCCTGGTTTTGGCATCTATGGCTTCAGGTTTCAAACATAACCTCTCGATAAGATAGATTTATTGTCGATTTAAAAAAAAAAGCCTTCTGGATAGTATTAACTTTTCTTGCATCTGCCTCATTTTTTTGAAATCCACTTCAGACTCAGATGTCAGAACAGCTGGGAACCAAAATTCAGTCAATTCACAAGATCAAAAACAGAGATGTTTTGTACTTGTTCTAATTTGTTTACTGAATAAGCAACAGAATATAGTTTTTTTTTATAAAGAAGCAACAGAAGGATGAGCAAAGCAGGACAAAAAGTGCAGCAGTCCTATGTGAACTAAGGCATCTATTAAAAAACTAACTAAGAAGCAAAACTGTATTACATACGCCAATATTGCACAGATATTTATAGCAGAGGTGGGAAAACACTGAAGAGGTGTAAAAATGAATGACATGAATTACTTTGAAATGCCTTTAGTTTGTTCCAAGATGAAACCACCTATTGAGCTTGCACAACAAATTCCTAAGTATTGACATAACCACCTTGTAAGCTCAGCAATGTTTCACAATCCATAAAGAAAATGGTGTCATTGCTAAGAACTAGCTTTCAAGTCCAAACCATCTACCAATGCTAGCTGAGAAAAGAAAATTGTATTTCGAAACTGAAATAAATGCTACAGATGTTGACAGAAACAGACTAAGCCAATATATTTTACAGGATGCTACTGAAGCATAGTATACATTTTCTATGAAATATTACAAGTACTGTTATAGAAAAGTGCTAGGTAACATGAATCGTAATTTGGTTCAAGCAAACAGTCATTGCATGGCTATTTAATAGCCTAACGATGTAATATTTTTCCATGAATATACTGCACACGTTCTTACAACTTCTCACAGGTTTATTCAGAGGATGGCATATTGGCTGCTTTGCCTTTCATCCACTTATAGCAAAAAGGAAGGATGCTCCCAGGATCCTTCCTTGTACCCTGAAAAGTCTCTGAGAGCAGAATGCTCTCCCTGAAATCTGCCAGCTGAGGGGGCACAGAAAGTGGTGGATGGCACACCGGCACAACATTCCCGGAGCATGTGGGAAAAGCCCCATCAGCACAGTGAGACCAATGGATAAGCTAAAAATAGGGTATGTTGTCGGTGCACTTAGAGCAGTGGTCCCCAACCTTTTTGGCACCAGGGGCTGGTTTCGTGGAAGACAATTTTTCCATGGACTGGGGAGGGGAGGGGGTGATGGTTTCAGGATGATTCAAGTGCATTACAGTGGTGTCTCATACTTCAAACTTAATTTGTTTCAGGAGGCTGTTTGAGCTCTAAATCGTTCGAAGTCCGAATCAGTTTTCCCCAATAGAAATAATGGAGAGTGAATTAACCTGTTCCCAGACCCTAAACAATACCCATTTCAATAAATTTAAACAGCAAGTACAGCCTCTTGAAACAAATTAAGTTTCAGGTTGTATATGAGGTGTGATCAAAAAATACAGTGAATGTTTAAATAAAAAAATCGTTACAGTAAAAGACACATTGCCATTAATCCCCCTCAAAATGCCTCCTCTCGCTTCGAACACACTTAACCCACTGTTCTTGAGTGCCTTTAGTTGCACTGTCATGGCCGCCACAATGTCCTGAATTGAAGCAATGTCTTTTTCAATGTAATATGTATTTTTTGACTTGGGAGCACAATCAATGATGTTTTTGCTGTGACCACATTTTTTCACTTCACTCACAGTTCAAACTTAGAAGCACAGCAATCTCATCTCAATTCTATCATTTGAACTCCATATCATTTGAAGTTAGAATCCTGCTGTGCAGTCCTGTTCCTAACAGGCCACGGGCTAGTACTAGTCCATGGTCCAGGGGTTGGGGACCCCTGGCTTATTGAACTGAATGCTGAGAAAAAAGCCACCACATTCAGCAAAAAATGGTTTGCCCTATTTGCCCCCAGTTTTGAGGACAATTTCCCCCAAAATATTGGAAAAACTGAACTATTTTGGATGATGAAACATTTTACTTTAGTATGATGAAGAAACTGTTGAAGAGAAAGTATTCGTATCTTTTATTCATTCAAAAAACTTTCTAAAATGTATAGGAAGACTGTTACATAAGGTTAATATAACTAGAAATGTTAGAGACATGGGAAACGGTTTTCCAATCCACTGCATTACTTAAGTTACTAATTAATTATTAAAATTATTTATCTAATATATCTTTTACTGATGGACATTTAGGGATGTTCCAAGCCAGGACTAGAGTCACCAGATCACACTCCGTGAAGAAATTGTGCATTCTTTACCATTTTGATTTTCTTCTTCAGAGTTCTGTGTTTCTCAGTTTGTTCTGGTTAGATGCTGTAGCAGTTCATTAATGTAGTTCTGAAAACAATTTTATGAGAGAAACTACTACTACTACCATCTCATGAGGTGGAAAAATGTGTGAGTTACCCAACCTATGCTTCTTTTTTTAGGGTTGGGTCTATGGAGTCCCAAGTCTTTCAGCCAGGGCAGAATCTAATCTTAACCAGAGCCACTAATTCTGTTCTGCAAGCAGTCCTAGCACTGAAATGACTTTCAGCAAGCCCCAAAAGAAGCAGAAACACTTGCTTCCGGGAGGGGGCAGTTCAGTGGCACTCTCTTATGTGTATTTCCACTTGTTTCCAGAGCTTGCCCCAGAAGTGCTGGATTGCCAGTACACAAGCAGTGGGAGTTGCTTCCAGAATGGAATTTGTCACACACCCAAGAACAGTGTTGGATACTGCCCAAAATTTCCAATTAGGTCTCTCCATGAGGAAATGCTGCCTCACGAATAAAACCCTCAATACTGACACCAAAGTAAACCTTCTGTACCTAAACAAAACTATGGTCCCTATTGACATAGTCATGGGATTCACACCACCACTAGTGATAACACTTCAAAGTGGGCAAAAATTAAGATGTTTAAGAAGAAATATGCACAAAAAGGATTAAAATAACAGGTTGAGATTGCCTAGAAGTTTTAAAATTAAACATGCTCAATTACCATTCCTGACAGGTGTTTCCTCATTTTAAAAAGCTGTCAATGGCTTTTCCTACAGCCCAGATTTTCCTGCGCTCCACCCCAACCAATTCCATACAAACAAGAACAAGTGTTGTCCACTAGTCTTCTTGGACCTCCAGTTCTTCCTGCTCCTTCTGACTTCTAGGAAGGTTCAGATATTTCAAGGTCAACTTATTTAAGTTCCCTCTGATCAGCAATAAAATGTAATGTTATCATGCAAAGTACAGTCAATCTAAAAGTACAGTTGATTCAGACAATATTTTCAAATCTACTTTCTTTACATTGTTATTTTAATTTTAATGTTGTTGTTACATTTATATGCCACCCCATAGGCCATAAGGCTCTCTGGGCGGCTCACGATAAAACAAGAAAATACATATTCCATACAAATACAGTAATATGTTCAAGCAATACAATATTTAAATGGAAGCAATAAAAAATCAAAACAAAACTTAGTACAATAGTATGATACATAATATCATCAATACATACTATCAGAAAACCAGTTATATGAAATCTATTTTACATTCCTAAATTTAAAAGGTGACTTTACCTTTGTAAAAAGTGCTAAAAAAATCCTATTCCACATTTTTCTATTTTTCCAGGGGAACACCTCTTCCCCCATTACGGGGGAGAATGCCTTTTTCCTTCCAGCTTTGAAATTTCTAGAAATTTTACATATCTATGTGGCAGTCACATCACATCAGTCCTGCACGAGATCAAGGGCATATGGTGGCCAAGTGTCCTGTTTCATTGAGGAGGGTCCTCTACTTCAAGGGATCCCAGAAGACTTCATTCAAAGCATTCTTCAAATAGAGAATTTGACCTATACAGTGCTGTCACCTGTCAACACCTGAACAGCAGACTATACAAGCCGGCACAGGGTTCAACACTGGGTGAGACATCCTGCATTTCTATTTCTAAATTTGCCTCCATACACAGATCAGCATAGTCAGATTTCATGCAACTGCTGCTCTCCTCTTTTCTGATGACAAATGTTCTCTTGTTTTGGTAATGCCTAAGCAACTCCTTACAGGCATTTTTACTAGTGAAAGTAACTTCCCTCCTTCCCAAAGCTTCTGTTGGGAGTAGCAGGTGTCTAAGCAGTAAAGCTGCACTACTCTCCCATCTCTGTCCTAATCTGGACTGGATTGCAGTTATTTTTTAAATATTCATGCACACTTGCTAACTGTGTGATTGTGTGCTCTCAAACCTGGCCCTCAGGTCATCTATATAAATAATAAATAGTGAAGAAAACACAAGACAAAGCACATCCACTGGCTTCTCTTCAGTGCCAAACGATGTCCCTTCAAGACTGCTGGACTCAGTAACAGTAACTGCTTATCTTCCCTCACTATAAATACTACCACAAGATAATTAACAGTCATTATCTAACACAGATTCCATATATTTTTCAACACCCCCCCACCCCCAGATGTAATACTTTCTATAACTTAAATGCAACAACAGAATTCGCAGTTCAGGCTTTCAAAGTCTATTTGCATATTCTGTTTTGTTTTAGATTCCAAAAGCTTAAATTATACTCAGAACATTTTCATCTCTTTGTGTATCACAGAGTCACATTCTCTGTTCCCTGTAGAGTCTTTTTACTTTGTAACATGAAAGATCCTAACAATGATTCCCTGTTGGGGGCAGACAGAACCCAGGTGTCCATGTGGTTTCTTTTTGATCTGTCAGCAGCGTTTGATAACATGCCCATGAATTTTTTATATATATATATAGACCTGAGCAAAGAATCATCTGAGCAATCCTTTATTTATTTATTTATTTATTTATTTATTTATTTATTTATTTATTTATTTCTCTTTCAATTGATCGAAGAAGGACCCTGCATATTTTACTACTATTCAGTTAAGAAAGCAGGGAGGAGAGCAGCTTTTATTCTACCTTTTTTGGTTTGATGGTACCTGGAGACTCATAATAAAGATTATGGGGGACATTCTCTGTGCCATTGCCATTCAGTGACATATTTTTGTTTCATGAACTTAGCAGATAGACCTATTTTCTTTAAAAAAAATAACTGAGATTGAGCAGAAGCACCTCAAAAGATATTATGTCAGAAAGCCCTCCCTGCCCACCCCCCACACCAAATCTCTGTGTCAAGCTAAATTTTCTTCCAACCACAGACAGAGGAGCCAGTGTTAACAGTGGCCCCAATCTGAGCCCAGGCAGGAGGACTACAGGAAGATTAAATTGATTAATACTATTGGACTCAATGGCGACTGTTTCCCTTTCTTAACCCTCCCCAGCCCCAGGCAGGGGGCTGAAACTTCAGCATGAAAGCAGATGGGAGACAGTTTAATAGACACTCTCTCAGAGTGCTATGATCCCAATCCAAGTCAGGGCTTCACACATTTTCAGTGGGGTAAAGGAAGCTTCCCTATGCCTGATTAGCACAACCTTTGGTTTCATCCTCCCTTGCTGTCATCTCAGTATCTGTAACCAAAGACCCACAAAAAAGGCATCTAGGGTGGTCCACTGAGCAACCTCTGAGCGCTGGCACGATGACACAATCTGCCGACATGACTTTCAACATGCTATCAGCACAGCAGTCGAGTGAAAGAAGAACATCCATCACTGCCAAGAGCATCTTTTCATAGCATGAGATTCTGTAGCACAAAAGAGGGAGAAGGTGCTGTGTTGTATCAATGGATGATTATGGGTGAAAGAGGCTAAGAAGGAAGATTCACTCTAAGAGCACTCAAGGCACCCTACACTCATCTCCACATTAATGCAAAGTGCCTGATTTATCACAATGAGGCCATGTAATGCATTGCAACGTGGAGCTACCGAACCACTAATCCCATCCCTGGCTCAGGCGAGCACCTGCCACTACAATGTTCTTCCATATTCTTTTCACTTCTTTCATTCTGCCTTATAAAATGAGAAATTATCTTCATAACACAGCAAGTTTTTCCAGTTTCCCACTTTTAAAACTATGGGAAAGAGAATTTATAGGGGTTGAGAGAGGGGTAATTCTGAATAAACTTACACTGTTTTTACTGGCTGGGTTGTAAAACCACCACCAGAAGTTGTTCCAGTCAGGAAAGCAAATACATGTTCAAAATGGCAGCTTACACTGCAACCGTGTAGGTGGCATGTTTGTTTTAAAGGAATTGTTTTATGGAAAGTATAAAAGTATGGTAAGCATATTATCATAGCAAATCAGCAAAAAGAAAACGTTCACTGAAGGCATGTCATCGTCATGACCAACACATAAATAAGTGTATGCAGTTGCTATTTTGGTGGTTAATTGTCTCACAATGTCGGCAGTGCAAGTCATCCCTTCCACAAAATGGAAGAATTGGGGTATGTACTTCAGACAAGCACATCAAGTCAAACACTTCCTGCCATTCCTGAGAGCAGCTGAAAAGATGGTCTCATGTCTATTTCATTGCATTAAAATGAGTGGAGAAACATGGTCTTGTTTTCATGAAACAGATTAGAATGTTGTCCTGTTCCTGAACAAACAGTGACATTATGATAAGTGGTTTCACATCATGAGACAGACCAGCTTCGCCAACCTGCAGCTTTCCAGGTGTTGTGCATAGCGCTGGCTTGAAAGCTAGGCATGTCTGGGAATCTGCCAAGATCCCCTAATCAGGGTCCCACTGACAAAAGCACCTGAAGTTGCTTCTCTTCACCATTGCACGCTGCTTGTTCACCCACTTCTCCCTCCAGCCCAGTCAATCGTGGTGGTAACAAGAGGAGGCAGGAAATGTCACTGCCTTCTTGCCCACGGGCATTCTGCCTGTCCAGGAAGCAAGTGGTAGCAATGATCAAGAAGAAGATGAGAAGTCTTGGACTGTGAAGATACGGATAGACTGACTTTATCATTGAAGGAGAAAGAAGACACTGACTTCTATCAAACTTGGGACTTTTATTATTGGCTAGAGAAATGGGACTTCGTATAGATTTAAATATGTTTTTAAGTTATCATAAATGGGAAAAAAAATGTGGGGGCTGAGCCAGCAGGCCTGGTGTTTTTGATGATGTTGTTTTTAGTTTTTGTTTTGAGGAATATAATTTGAAATAAAACTTATTACAAAAAGAAGAAGATGAGAAGCAATTGCCCTGGATGACAGTCTAGGTTGGAAGGAAGACCCAGTGAGGAAGGGGATCCATGGAAGGGCTCTCAAAAGCCTGGCAGTGAACTTAGACTGACCATGGACCTGAATTCTCATGAGTCTTAGCTAGTATGGCCAATGATGAGGGATTCTGGGAGCTGTAGTTATTAAAAAAACTGGAGAGCATCAGTTTGAGAAAGGCTTGAGTGAGCAGTGTTGCCATGTGATGGGAACTTCTGCTCGAGGACTAGGACACAGGCATTTCATCGCTTTGTTGACATGGCTTGTGACCAAAATTTGCCCTGAAAGCCTCATCTGGTATGTCATCCACAGAAGAAGCAGAAACTAGAGAAGTATCAAAGTCTCCCAAAGCTGAGGAGTTTGATGAGCTCATCAAATTACAGCAAATTTGTTCCTACGGGGACACGGCAAGTTACTAGGAGATCATTTTCTCACAATCACCACCATTCATCTGAAGTGCATTAGGGTCTGCATTTTTTAAAAACCCTACCGCTCACTATGCTGCAAAACAACAGGAAAATAACTACAGTATTTTGTAGTTGTGCTATCGCTATTTAAATGCTGTTCTCTTTGGAGACTGGAACAGCTTAACTCCAAAAAGGCTGTGACCCATTTCCATGATGACTGCTGTGTTAATGAATAGATTGTTTCCAAAAGAATATGCCATGAAAATTCCAGGAAGATAACAGCTTTGAAGGAGGAGAGAGTTAGATATGCTAAAATTTCTCATGCAGATAGTTAACTACTGTAATAACACTTTAAACAATGCAAACGTGTGCGTGTGTGTGTGTGTGTGGCCTTGTTAGCCACATCAGGGGATAGCTAGCTCAGGGCGCACTACTATTTAAAGGAATACAAGAATTCCTTTTAGAAAACAAAAACAGATATATAGAGAAGAGACATAAAACCTCTCCATCCCTGCAGAAGATCATAATCTGTACTTTGGGTCCTTCAGTGCTGAGAACTCTAGCGCTTGTCCTATATTCTCAAAATCCAGCTTGTGAGTGTGCCTAAACTGAACAACAGTTGCAACCAAGGGTGTTGGTAAAGATCATTTTTGCTAGCAAAGAATGTAAACATGCCTTGTTTAAAGCTCAAAATCCAGCTGTGAACACAATCTGCCAAAGCTGAATGCAAACTGGATAAGCACTTGCATTCAATTTGTGCAACGCTGCTCAGATAGATTTTGTGCAAATCTGCTAATTTGCGGGAAATTCTCCTGCATAATGAAAGCCCTGCTTTAGGCTATGGAAAAATGTGTGCAACTTTTATGTCTGATCTGCATAATTTTCTCTGCCTAATTTCCCCGTTTGCACAGAGTGACCAGGACTTGGGCATGAAAACAGTGACAGGAAAATATTCAGAGGTGCTGGGACAATTCTCATTCACCCAATCCTAGCTGTAACAGACTGCATTCATCTTACTATTTATTTATTTAGTATTTTCCTACAAGAATTGCCCATTGTCTAGAGATAGGCTCTTTACCAATGGCAGCCAGGAACTAGTACTCAGGTCTGCAGTCACATTTTAGCACACCTAATTCTGAGAGGCGCAAAAATGCTCGAACCTGCAGTACATGTAAAATATTATGCTGCATAATTAAAACTGCTCTGCACCTGCATCTATCTTAGCTATTCTGCACTTCAGAAAATATTTGGAGATCAATTGTTAGTACGATCTATGAGAAAGGCACTCTGCAAGAGCTATGCAGACATCAAGGGGTAGTCTTGTGGTACAGTCCTGACAAACACTGTATCAAAGCATATTCAAAAGGGTTCTAGCAATCAGGAAAGGCTACAAGGGACCCTAAGGGCTGGAAGCAGTCTCTAGGTAGCACTCTCACACACAATTATCTGTAAGTAAACTCAGTTGCAGTTAATTAGGTTCACTCCCATGTAAATGAGGCAGAATTGACTCCTTGACATGGCATTTGTTCTATAAGCCTTTCGCTATCATGGATGCACTCACAAAAGCAAATTGTTTATTCTCTGCCCTCCAGAAGTGTTGTCAGGATCATGCTCAAGACTCTGCCACCTACAGAAAGGATGCTTCTTTCCCTCTTTTTAAATCCAGGCAGCATGCACTAGCCAACACAGGGTGATAATGCTTCACCCTGTTACACTGAAGAATTTACACAAGAATTTCCTCTGGAAATGAGCAGAAGAAACTTAAGAGACTCAAACTCCTACTGCAATGAGTGCAAATAAATTCAGGAGAAAGTGGAGGGAGAATTGGCTTTGAAGAGCACTTTTTGGTCCCTTTTCCAAGCCAAGGATGATAGACAAATTTGCAAGAAAAGCAATGCTTTGATAAGCTGAAGAGGGCAGTAACATGATATCCCCTGGCAATGACAGAGTGCAGACAACAAATGCAGGTGCAGCCAGCAAACAGCCACTGTGATTCATACTGCGCATAAAGCTTCTTGCAAACTTTCTTACTAAATGCAGCAAGAACCATTTGGGGCAGATTAAAGGAAAGCAGAGAAAGCATTGAGTAAGAGTATGGGAGGGAAAGTTGCATAAAGAAGCCTAGGTTATTCCCACATGAAATGTATACCTGCATATTGAAATATTTTAAATCACCTGATTGCCTTCACAAGTAAGGATGGATTCATGCAAGGAAGTTTGACCAAATCTTGAGGTTATGTGTCTCTCCCACCCTTTAGACCATGGGTCCTCAAACTACGGCCCGGGGGCTGGATGCGGCCCACCATGCCCATCTATCCGGCCCACCATGCCCATTTGGACCCATCACCGCCCACCTCACCCGGCGCGTGGGAGGCAGCAGTTTCCTTGCTCAGAGAAAATGATCTCCAAGTGAGCAAGCCGCTGCCTTGTGCACACGCCTTGCGGCGCGTGCCCACCTCCCCTCCCCTCGCCACCTGCGCCTTGATGGACGCTGCACCCCCGCCTCAGCACACCCGCACACACCGCCCTCGCCCTCGCGCCGGCCCGCACCCAGCAGCAGCAGCTTTCAACTGGCCCCCTGGTGAAAAAGTTTGAGGACCCCTGCTTTAGACCCTAACTAACTAGTATAGACCCTATACTATAAACAGGTTAGCTGAACCATTCTACATTCACAGCAGTACCATACCAAGACATTTGCTGCCCTAAGGCAAAGACCACAAAGGCACCCCTCCCTGACTGAACTGAGGATCATGGTTTCTATGATCCATGTATGCAGCTACCACAGAATCTTCTGGAAAAGGTGGCAACTGTGGGAGCCACTGTAGCCATCTAACCTCTCTGCAGAGATTAATGAAGAAGTGGTAGGGGACAAGGCAAGGAGTGAGGCACCTTGGGATTGAATTCCAGGCACAGTGACTGATGGGATACATTCCAATAGCAGGAAGACTGAACAGGAAGCATGGAAACCACAATAACATAAAAACCATTTGATTGTCTCTCAAGTAGATCCTGGTTTAAAGAAAAAACAGTGAAATGTAGAATCAAAGATCCCACTGCACAAGTGGAAATCCTCTCACATAACACAGGATGTGAGCAGCCACTTATCTTCCCTTTTCTCTTCCCCCACTTCAATTGCCACATGGATCTGCAATTAATGTTTAAAATCTTTTTTTTTAAGACAGTTATATATTGTTGTGCATACCTGATTTTTGCTTCAGGAACAAATCGGTAATATTCTTTGTATTCCTACCCACACATGCACACAAAAGCTGTTTTGTAACGAACATATTTGTTTTTATTTGTTTTTAAAAATATTTTATTTTCTTATGCAGTAGGTACAAAACATGTTTTTCATTATAAGCAAATGAACATACAGTAATAGTTAGTGGGTGAACAGCATATGATTAAACAATGAGTTTTTAATATCAGGATTAGATATAGGCGTATGATAGACACGGTTGATTATGCTTTTCTAATCACCCTGAAACATCTTTACAAGCATGTCCCTTGTGAGACATGAAGACACCATTTCAGCAATATTACTTGTGAAATTTATAAAAGCTTATCAATTTTTATAAAACAATCTGTAATTTTCAGACCTTATGCTGACCTTGTGCATTAATTTTCCCTTTAAATAATTTCTCTAAAGTGTATTTCTCCAAATTGGAAGAAAGCCTGTTCATTCTTACTTCCAGGATAATGCTATTGTTAGTCATGCTGTTACCCACATAACTATTAATCATTTTTATGCTTTATATTTTGTTTGCTCTGACAAATATGGATAAGAAACCCAACACTGGAGAGAACTCAGTTGTTTTTTTATGTTGTCATTTCTACCAACTTGTTAAACCCATTCCTCCGGAAAGGACTGTTGGACATCACCACCCTATATGGAAATATGGGGCTGTGTCTTCACAGCCCCTCCAGCACTTGTGTGATGTACCACTGATGTAACTTAGTCCTGACAGAGTGAAATGGCACCTATAGGCCAATTTGATTGAGCCTTCATTAAGTTTCCTTGAGATGGGGGTTGAAAGGAACATTTGGCCACAGTTTAGCGCAGAGAGTTTCTTCAGTTATTTGTTCTAGATCTGTTTTAACCCACTGTAGGCTCATACTTAATATGAAGCATGGTTTGGTGACCAATTCTTTAGTTTCAGATTCCGTTCGTACTATGATCGTTTCACATTGTCTCAAAGAACATGTCATGGGCTCAGGGCAGGTACTAGCAACAGGCCAGCTGGGGGGCTGCCTAGGAGACAGACCCCAGAGGGGCACAGAACTGTCCTGAGGAGGATAGGTTTATACCGATTAGTTTCTTGAAAAGATGCAACTGAAAAAAAATATTTTTTTTTTATTTTAAGATAAATAGCACAACAGTGCTATGTAATATAATTAATTAGGAAGTCTTATGAAAGTTTTTTACAAACTGCACCCTCCTTCACTTGCAAAAGTTCCACTGGCAGCAGCCACTGCGGTCTGCCTCCAGGGGTTTATGGACTAGAGTCCTGGCTTGTCCCTGATCTGATCTTAAACTTATTTAGAAAATATAGTCATTTTCCTATGGAACGATGGCTGATTTAAAAAAAACAAAAAACAACCATCTGGTGCTCAGTTCTACAAACAAAAGGCAGAAAGACCTAAGGAACAAGCAAAGCAAGAAGGGTTCTTCCAGAAATACCCTTGTACACAGACAGCAATTAAGAACAAGAATATGACTATGCCCTTGTTGAAGCTACCACTGAGGAAGCTGCACAAGGTGCTCCTACTACAAATGATATAAATTCTAAAAAAGAAGTTTCATAATTTGGAGATATTTCAGTAAAGCACACAGAGGAAAAAGAGGATTTCAAGGAAAGTGAGATACTGCAAAGACTTCAAAAGA
The DNA here is from genome assembly GCF_004798865.1 of Varanus komodoensis. Classification (NCBI taxonomy): domain Eukaryota; kingdom Metazoa; phylum Chordata; class Lepidosauria; order Squamata; family Varanidae; genus Varanus; species Varanus komodoensis. The sequence goes on from NW_025335268.1 coordinate 53,604,405, forward strand.
AAACGGTGTTGAGCCTGTCTTGAATTGCAGTGACCCTGCTACTGGCCTACTATTGCAGTGATAATTTGTGACAGCTTATAGTACAACATGGAGCACAGCAGGGTCATACTATCGTATCATATGATTTTCCGAAAGTCTCAAGTAACAGAAGATGTTCTTTTATACACTACAAGACTAGCAAATGGTGAAGACATGTGCGATCAATGGCTGATATATTCCTTCTCAAAAGATGTGCATTTTTGTTTTTGCTGAGGCTGCTAAGAAAATGAAATGGTGCATCAGCTCTACAAGAACCAGGTTCAAAAGACTGGAAGATAGTTGGAGCAATTCTCTCTTTACTTGAGAGGAATACTCTCCATTTAGAAAACTACCAGATCTGGAGAGAACTTGAATTGTACTTATATAAAGGAAAAACAACTGATGATACCAACCAGCAGAAAGCCAGGCAAGAACAATACTGAAAACAAATCTTGGAACAATTGATTGCTCTGGTCATACAAACATGGCATTCCATGACACAAGTGAAAAATTGTACAGTGCTAATAATGGAAATTTTTGCGGTTTGTAGAATGTTTAGCCTTTCTTGATCCTATCATGAATGAACATTTGGCTCAAAGTTAAAGATGAAGAAACAATGGTTCACTGCTTAGGCAAAGATATCCAAAATGAGCTTATACAGCTTCTAGCAGGTGCTATAAAGCAGCCAAATATGACTCGGTTATTCTGGACTGCACACCTGATGCTAGTCATACTGAACAAATGACAAGGATTATACGTTACATCAATGTAATCAAACCATCAGATACAGAAATGTCTGAACCTGAGGTTATGATAAAAGAACATTTCTTGGGATTTGTTCCACTAAAGGAGACTATAGGTGCCTTTATGACAGAAATTGTTCTTGGACAGCTTGAGCAAGTGGGATTACCACTTGAGAATCTGTGTGGTCAAGATTATGATATTTTATTTATTTATTTATTAAAACATTTTTATGCCGCCCCATTCGCCGAAGCCTCGGGGCGGCTTACAACAAAAAATAAAATAACATTTTAAAACACATACAATAAAATACAAATATATAATACAAAACATACACTATAAAACAAGCCGCCCTGGCCAAATAAAATTCAATAATATTAACATTTAAAATACTGCTTAAATAATGGGAGTAACATGAGAGGCAAAGAAATGGTGTACAAAAGAAAGTCCTAGACATAAATCCACTTGCTTTTTCCATGCCCTGCAATGCACACGTTTTAAACTTGGTAGACAATGATGCCTCTAAGTGTTGTCTGGAGCCAACAAGTTTCTTCAGTTTGGTTCAACAGAACTATAATTATTTCTCTGCATGGACTCAGCATTGCCCGAGTCAAATTCTAACTAGCTGTGTATCAGGCACAACTGTAAGCCCTTGAGTCAAACGAGATGGGAGAGTTGGATTAATACTTTGAAACCACTGAGGTATCATCTTGATAGTGTATATGATGGAGATTGTTGATGACACCTAGAAAAATTATCTGGAAATACTTCTCAATTGAAGCTAAGGCCCTTGCTGATGCGATTTTTAAGGTCAAGTTTGTGGTATCCCTTGTTACATGGTACAACATCCTTTTTGAAATTTATCTTACAACCAAACTACCACAAAATAAGAAGTTGTCTGATTTAAATTGAGCTACAAGCCAATGGCAAGTGACCAAGATTTACCTTGTGAGCTGTAGGTGTGATGAAAGATTTCATGTTGTCCATGGAGTTGTGATGGGTCAAGCATGACTTTGTGACTAACATAACATGAGATATACAGTATGGACAAGAAATTTACTGAAGATGTACTCATGGCCTGCAAGAACTTGGGAAAAATCATTGATGCACAAAATGGAAACAAAGATATTGATGCTGAAAATCTGTGCTGTGATATAATAATAGCTCAAAGACTTCCAAAGTCTATGCCACCACAAGGAATGCTTCTCTTCACACTGCAACAAAACCCCCTGGATAGTATGTCTAATGTTTCTGTTGCTCTAAGGATCCTTCTCCCACTTCCAGTGTCAGTGGCAAGAGGTGAACACAGTTTCTCAACGTTCACTCTTATAAAAACATACATAGATCCAACAATGCTACAAAAGAGACTAGTTGGTTTGGCAACTATATCAGTTTCATATGCCCAAGCATCAGCACTAGACCTGAGAGAATCAGTGACAAAAATTGCAAAAGGATGAAGTATGCAAAATGAGATTTTGATGTGCCTGAAATGAAAACATTCAAGACACTTAAATTTTTAACATCACAATTCACAGGATTATTCAAAATGATTTGTGTGCTAAAACTATTTGAGAAAGATAGTTGTATCACTTAGTTTCCTATATTTTTTAAATGGCAATTTTAAGTTTTGTGTGTTCTTTTCCTACAATTCATCTGTTTTTGAACATTGGTTAGCAGTTGGGGCCGGGGGGGTGGGGGGGTTGTGCAAGTAGTTAGCTTTGCTTAGGGCACAAAAAGCCTGGCCCTGGCCTTGCAACCGCTTTTACTTGCAGGCTTGCTATGAAGTGTAACATTTGTTGTACCTGCAACCCATCTATGTTCCAGCCTTGCAAGGTTACTTTTGTTTGGCTGCATGCCTGTGAACATGTCCTTTAGCTCAAATTTGTTCCCAGCCTGAAAAACTGTACGAAGATTCTGTCCATTGGGTCTGTCCATGGAAATGAGTAGGGAATGATAGATATGTATGAACCAGCTCTTCCCCTCTCTTTTGTTTGTAGTCTTTTTCTGGCTTTCTACTTTGGGGAGAAGGGGAAGTAAATCTAGTTGTTTAAGTTTGTACTTCTCAAAGAACTGTGGGGACTGTATAGGAACAAATCTGTATAATAGACTGACCATGCATCAAATGTGATATGCAAGTCATTCCTAATTCAGTTGGCTTTCACAACTGTCTTTAGAAGGTTGGAAGTTTGCAGCAGCAGCAATATCCTGACTTACACACATTAGCTGAATCTTGATAAAGTTAAAATGTTAGATATATTTTCCACTCTCTGGAGAGAAGGTGGAAACTTCATCAGCCACTTGATTATTCCCATAAGGCTATGGATTTTTAAGTGCTTTACAATTTTGCTATCAGGCATTTTGTATGCTAATTAAACTTAATTAGCCATCTGCCCCTTCTGCTTACCACACTTTTCTGACCTTGTGTGTATTATAGTATTCTTCAGTTCAAAAGAGCAAGTAAACCAAATACAGTAATACCTCGGTTCATGAACGCTTCTGTTCGTGACAATTCGGTTCGCGAACAAAAATTTCATCAAAAATTTGCTTCCGTTTGTGAACTCTGCATCGAGTGACAAACATGATCGTGGCCATCTTCCCCGCACCATGGCCATGTGTCAGAGCGTGTTCAAGTGGGGAAGATGGCTGCGTTCGTGTTTGCACGAACACGGCCATCTTCCCCGCTCTGACATGCGGTGGAGGCTTCCTCTAGTTGAGATTGCAGTCGCAAACTCTCCCTCCAAACAATAACCTCCTCCCCACCCACCTTCCTGTCCTCCATGCCAAAAGTCGCCTCAAGCAAGGTTAGTGTTCTCTCTCTTCATACTGTGTAGTACTGTACTTTGTTTCATATTTTTGTGGTTTAAAAAAATTAAGTATGTTTCAGAACGGAGTAACCTTATTTACATTGAACCTTATGGGGAAATTTGACTCAGTTCCTGACCAATTCAGTTTACGACCAGAAACGTGGAACAAATTAAATTCATGAACCGAGGTACCACTGTATTGCAGAAACAGAGTACATCTCCAAAAGGTTTCACATTTGCGTTTAACTTTGCTTTTCATTACTATAAAAACCACAGAGATAGAGAGAGCGAGCGAGCGAGCGAGCGAGAATGCAGGAGGATGTATGCATAAAGATTTAAACTAAGCTTGGAGTTAGTCTAAGCTTCAGTATCTATTCTTTCCAGTTTGAAAGCAGACAAATGTCTCAACTCATGCAACTCTCTAACACAATGGTGGGTGAGGAATTTCCTTGTGAGATAGCAAACATGCCAAATAGCAGTACGAAGCCTAGTAACTCATTTACATTAATGTATATTAATACACAATTAATTTTAGCAATTTTTAAACACTGTACCTTTGACATTAATACACTGTATTGTTGAAGTGTTGCAAGGATTAGATAAACAACACCTCCAACCACTACATGGTGCTGTTTGCTATTTCCCAGCTTTTGTGCAGTTTTTCCCCCTCTTAAAAGTTTGGAACGGCAGCCCTAAGGCTTTGTAACTGGCTCTAAGAACTTTAAGCATGCTGGGATTTTGGGGATTTTGGCCCACCTGATTTGCAATTGGCCCTGCTGCCCTCTGGAATATGATTTCCAAGACTCTCTCTAAACTTGCATTTGACCTTGGGACTGAAGGAACTTCAGTACCCCTTACATGGTGATTATTACACCTGTTAACCTGGCGGTGGGCCAATGGCTGAGTCTTTGAAGTCCATGAAGGCAAAGTTACCAAAAAAACAAGCAAGCAAACAACAGTCTTGGCATTCCTAACATCTGCAGCAGTCTGATTTGCACAGAAATTGCCTTGTTCAACCTGGTGAACTGATGCAGACAAAGGAAAAGTTTTTCTGTTCATTCTTGAGGATTTCTCAGCAGCTTGTCTAGAGTTACAGATTACAGGACTACTGGTACATTGATGATCCCCTACCTGATTTCTCCTTTTAGTCAACTCCAGTTCTGCTGGTAAATTCACTGAATGAATGAGCTGAGGTCAAGCGTGGACTGGATAAGGGTGACTGAACTTAATCTAGGCACAAAACAGTGATAATGCTTGAAGCTGGACTCAGAGGGCAGGCTAGCTGGGGAAATACCAGTTCTAGATGGGACCATGCATCTGGTCTGGGGGTACACTTGAACAAGGGGTTTCACTGGATGAACTGCTGGTACCTTGGTCCAGAGGGCCCAGAGGGCTTTTAACCAACTTCACGTGGTTCACCAACTGGATTGGATGCTGCTAGAAGACAACAGGCAAATTCATTTTTTCATGGCTTCAAGATCAGAAACAGGGCATGCATTCAAATTGAGTTCTCCCCATCTAGCAGGACTGTTGTTGCCCAGAGCTCAGGCCTTGGGCAGAATTCAGGGCTACCTGTGTGCCTCCACTCATTCTTTTGCACCTGCAGGGAAGACTACCGGTGGTTCAATGGTTCCTAAAGCAACCTTGGAAACAAGATAGTATGCTTGTTTCTGAAACAGGGCAGTTCATTGGGGGCCCCTACTGTGAGTACCAAGGAACATATCGGTAATGTCCATTTTGGCTCATTTCCACTGGCACACAGGAAGCCCTGCTCCTCATTCAGCTGTTTGTTTAATCCTCTTTGGTGGTTTGCCATTTAAAAATATATATTTTATTTACTCACCTTGCCCTGGTTCCTTGAAGGCCTTTTTGGTGGGAAGATGGAGCATTGATCAAATAAATAGTAGACTCTGTGGTTAGACAGGCCAGATCTAAAGCCATTGGCTTGGTGCAGAAGTAACATTACCAGTCTCCTAACTGAGGTCAGAAGACAGAGACCATATTTGGGCTGGGACAGATTCCCTCTTTCCCCAGATTCTTCCAGCTGCTAGGTTGATTTAACCTTAATGCAGCAATGTCTCTGTGCCTTCAGTGCTAACCATGGTTAACCATAGTTAATAGATTCTGAGATTAGGATTTAATGGCTTGCACAGAAACCTGACTAGTGTTTAACCAATCCAAACTGAACGCTAACCACGGTTAAAAGTAAATAATGGGAGGAATGTGTGCAGGAAGAAGAGGACGAAGAAAAAAACACATGACCCACAGCATCTGCATGATTATGACAGTCCTTCGTTACAAGTTGATGCCTGGCTCTTCTGTCAAGTTAAATTTCAGTACCAGATTCTAAGAAATAGTGGAATATTAATAATTTTTTAACTGTAACTATTGTATATATGCCAGGCCATCCACATTATCTCACAACATAATGGCAGGCATCCTCCTGTCCTGGAACCATGCAAGGCAATCCCGAGTTCAATTAATGTGTCAGTCAATTCATCAGATTAATGGGATGTGGAGTTTGGTGTCTTTCATCAGCAAAAAATCTCTAATTACTGTAGATGTTCCTGTAGTGCAGATCCGAGGTAATCAAACAAGATTTAGTGTGCATTGCTTATCCATAAATGTTCTAGGAGTTTGGTAAATGTTAAAGTTTTTTTAAAACTGAAATTAAGGAAAGGAAGTGCCAACAGAAATATCGGCGCAATGAATTCCATGTCATTTTTAAATTAGGGCTTCAGAATCATCTGCAACATACCAGCAAGAAGAACTATTTACCTGGCAATGACAGATGGTTTTAACAGTCTCAACATAAAAAATTGATTGCTAATTAAAATTGCCCCTTCTTTTAATCTGCTCCAGCAATTTTATGGCATCATTGAAAGTAATCACCTTGAACCACACCCTGTCATTTTTATCACAGAGTGAAATCACTCTTGAAGTCATAAATTAAAAAGAAATGTGAAATATATTGTAATTATCTGCAGATATTATACATTGACCTAAACAAATATCCAGCAGGTAACTGTGATTAAGTACAAATTCTCTTTACTCAAAAATTAATAGAAAATGTGTGTATGTGTTCCATTTCCATGATTTAATTACTGTAAATAAGGGTTTATATAAGACTTTGAATAAGTAAAATCTTTATCTAGTTTTTGAACATAAGATAAATTACATTCTTAGACTTCCAGGCATGAACAGCTTTGCAGAGATCTTTACTTGCCATGGACGTTACCACAACCTGGCAATCCAATTGCATACATGTGTACTCGGAAGAAGGACTGATGCTCCCAAGTGAGTCACTGCAATCCTGGAAACTGGTTCTCATCAAAACTGGTCTGGAGTATATAGTGAGTATTGATATAATTCTGTCCTGGAGTAACTAAGGCAAGGGCCACCTTGGTTAGGGCTGCCTTTCCCAGGAACTGACACTAGCCTCAACCAGCCAAAACATTCAGGCCACCATCCCGACCTGGAAAGCAAAACCAAGCCTAGAAGCAGCTCCAAACTGCAAGATGTTTCTAATTGAAACATGACTCCATTCAAAATACTCTGCAATCTTATTTCTATCTCAACTATCCTACAAACAAGGAACTTCACTGTCTTCTCTAGACTGTTAGGCCATAGTTTGTTAGCTCACTGACGCTGGATGTCGACCCAGGATTTCTACTGTTTTCCAGGACTGACCTGGAAAAAAGTTACATATTTGTGTGTCATTCACATACTAATGCAACTGTACCCCACATCTCCAGAACAAGATGGAAATGTGCAGGACAGCTTACTATTGACCAATATGTCAGGCAATAGTCCCTAAGAATGGTCTTCTGAATTTTTCTCCAGGTAAGACCTAAACCACCAAAACTGAAACCCCAAGCTCAGGTTGCTCAAGAGGATGCCATTGTATCAAAAGCTGCTACAAGGTTCAGCAGAACCAACAGGGATGCATGCCCACTCTCTGATTCTCAGCATAGGTCAGGGTGACCAAGGCTGTCTGCCCCTAATCCAGGGCGGAAGCCAGGCTGAGAAACAGCTAGATTATTACTATCATTCCCAAGAACCTGGAATTAAGTCATCACTATGCAAAAAGCTTGCCCAGAAAATGCATACAGGAAGTCCCTGAGTTATGAATGAGTTCTATTCCCGAGAAAAGACAATTCATCTTTAAGTTGAATTGGTATGTAAGACAGATCACATACAGATGGACGTCCACATTTATGGGGGTTAGGGGTGCAGGATCCCTGTGAAAGTGGAAAAAACATTGTATCTCTAGCTCTCCCCTGCCCAAATTCACCAGCACCTCCTCTTTGCAGCAAGGAAATGCAGGAGAGATTTCCTTGGGCAGGGCAGGAAGGCATGCTTTGGAGGCCTCCCTCTCTACCCTTTTGCTTCTTCTTTCTCTGTGGTGATGCTTTGGAGGACCTCTCTCTCTCCCCTTTCACTTCCTCTCTCTCTATAGTGATGACAATATTCCCCAGTATTTAAAAAATAATAATAGGTTTTGTGGCAGTTTGTTCATAAGTATGGGTTGTTCATACTACAGATGTTCATAACTTGGGAACTGCCTGTATTAGAGACTAACTAAAATTTATTCAACACAATGCCATACAAAGAGGACTTTAAAACACTCATAGGCACAGCCTCATTCAGATGCACCTAGTTAAGGAAGCCTTCATCAAGTACTTCCAGGGCACTTTAAGCAGTCTAAAGTGTGGGACAAGCATAGGGGTGGTCAGCCCCACCTCTCCAAAGAATCCGTCCATGTTCTCAAGTTGTACCAATTGGAAGAGTATCCAACAAAACAGGACAACCAACCTCTGAATCCCTGTCCAGTGCTTCTCTACTCAGTGGGACATCAAAGCTGGAATGGTTTGCACTCCTTTATCTACAAAGTGTCTTGCCAATGGGTCACATCAGCAGCAGTGACAGAACAGATCTGTCATTGACAGGTGTCTTCTAAATAGGCTTGATGCAAGGTACCATGTGACAGAGGAGAGGGCCATTTTAAATTTGAATGGTAGGCCCTAGAAACCTATCTAGTTAATTTGAATTAGCAGATAAAGTTCAGCTTTCCTGTTCCTGTAAAAGGCCGTGATATAAAACATGACTATTTTCAGATGCCATTTGCTATTAAAGCTCATAGAAGCTCTGCTTAGTCTCTCTGGCATAATTTTGACATGGGAGACTAAGAGCACCTAAATATACACCACTCGGTAAGTAACAAGTCAGACATGTAAATATAAATGCTAGGATACCACAAAACACTTAATAACTCTTTATTTCATGTGCACAGTTGTGTGTGGGGGGGATACACAAAATAACAGCGTATGTTTTAAGACCCCCAGAGATCTCAATTCAGTGTCACGTGTGGCAAACCATCTGGGAGATCAGGTTGTATTAACAGTAAATTTAGTTGAATGCTATTAAAAATATAATATATTCGTGTTAATACCCTCTCAGACAGCACAAAGAAATGTAAAATGGTACACTCTGCTTTTTCTCAACCATCTGCCATCTTCCAAACTTCCCAGCCCATAATGCATTCTAGGTCAGTCTGGTGGAGCCTTACGTACAGCACGCTGTGATCAGTGAGAATGGAACAATTTCACATCAAGAGATTTACATCGTGCCAAGGGACAAGAGGCAGCCAGAGGGAAAAATAAATAATAATTGCATGCTGCTGGATATGTTTGGCAAAACCCGAAGAAAAGATGGTTTCTCTATACAAAGCATCCAGGGGTCATTAAAAAACAAAAAGTTCTTGCCTCAAACAGAGAGGGATGAAAAATAGACTGGCTTAGTCTCTCACATACCCCTTGCTGCATGCTGAAAAAAATCTGAGCAGTTTCTATATTGAAAATGGTATTAAAAGCTAACATACTGGGTATGCACACAGATGCGATGCGATGCAAATGCAGACGCAAAACGGAGACAATGGACTTTTCTACATGAGCTGAATGCTGTGCAATCATGATTCCTTACTCACATCTGTTTACAGGTTTCTCTTCCATTTCTTCCAGAGCCTCCCCACCACTCCACTTTTGGGTTTGTTTGTTTGTTTGTTTTGAATTAGGAAAATGAGCTGTTAAATGACAAGGGAAATTTTGCTCTGTCTCAACATGTCTTTGCACTGGCAGTCCCAGGTTAGGAATGACCAATACTTGCAAATGTTAATGCCTACTGCATGAATTCGTCGTCATCATAGAGAAAAGAAGCAGAAGGGTAGAGAGGGAGATCTCCAAAGCATCACCATAGAGAGAGAGAAAGCAAAAGTTGCCTATTGTAGAAACATCCTGAATGCACAAAGCCACCCCAAAATGTTTTGCTGCCTGAAACAAAGTGCAGAATGGTCTTCCCCACAAAATTTCCATGTCAAAAAATGCCCACTAGCCTGTCAAATCCTCTCTTTTTAAAGGACCTGAAGATGGGGAGGGATGCATTTTGCACTTTCCTGATCAGGGGAACATGCCAAATAATTAGGACCCTGAGAACAGTAAGGCAAATAATTAAAAGATGAGGTTCTTGCTGCGAAGAGGCCTTAATCTCACCACACCCTTTTCTCAAGCAAAGATCCCTGGTAGCCCCGCTTCCCTTGACAGCTTGCCTTTGATGGCCATCCAGAAAAAAAACCAAGGAAAGAAAAATGGAATTCATACCAGGATGTTTGCGCAACACTTACTCTAGAAAGTACAGTTTAATATTTAGTCAACTGGTTTTTAAATTATAGAAGGGCACGAGGCTGTTATGACATTTCACTACCACAGTTGTAAGCCAGTTCTAAGGCTCAGCAGAGTCCCCTGGTCAAGATCAACCAGCCTGTACATACATATCCCTCCTTCCTGCGAGAGCTAAATCTGTTCCATATTAGCTGTGTTTGTGCTCGTGGATATGACACGTCTGCAAGATACATTTCCAGTGCCCTCACTATGTTTACAGGCATAGCATTACATTAGGATATGCGTGAACCACCTGGCAATGCTTATGCTACAAATGAGTACACTGAATTCCTCTCTATGCTTTGGCAGGAAGACAGAGGTAGAGATGGGAAGAATCAGAGCAAGAAGGATTTTAGAGGACTGCCCATGCTGACCTGTTACAGCAAACATCATTTTTAAGGTCTGGTGGTACCTCAAAGTCCAACAGATTTGTTGTGTCATAAGATCTGAGCTCACTTTGTCATCAGGCTTCAATGGCAGCCCATTTTCAATAGCAGACTAACATAGCAATCTCTTTGGAATTTCTCACCTGGAAAGCCCAGCTATAACTTCCTAAAGTGGAAAACAAATATATTTATGCCTTATAAATGAAAATCCAAGTGGACATTATGAGGCAAGTGGAATTTAAAGAGGAACTAACAGTCCTATGATGTAGGGCACCATTCTAGGCATATTCAGGCAGAGTCCTAGAGTTCCCAACATTCCCCAGCACGCTTTTCCCAGGCACCAAATCAAGAGATGCAGGACCTTTTTCTATCTAAACCGGCAAAGGATCTTGCTCATAGTCACACTAGTTCCAATGGTCCTGGAGGGGCCTAAGTTGGACTAGCCATTAATAAGCTGACTCTCATGTTACAGAAGACCTCCTAAAGGTCTTTGCCTTGGAAATAGGACAGCCACTGATCCTGCAAAGATTGCTCTGCTCTAAGGGGCAGCAGTGTATTACTTAACTCAGTTTTTTGGCCTATACTGACATTCCTTGCATGCAAATAAAGATGCTCTGCACTTGACCTCTGCCACTCTCCGTTCTTTTTGTGAAGTCCCATGAGAAAGTCTCAATTATGAGGCTGTTGTGCAATCATGCAGCCAGCAGTGCCAGCCCTGAGCCACATCCAAGAAGAGGAAGGCAGCCTGGCTGGCTGCTCCAACCAATTTGAGATGCATGAACTCCTGGCAACAAAATAATTATTTCCTCAGAGGTTCTTATTGTCTTCGACACTCCATGAGTTCTGTTCAAGTTAAATGTCAATTTATCATATTACACTAGTGGCAAGGATCTGATCAGGGTGCATTTGCTGAATACGATGGAAATTATTTATGCCCTTATTCTTCTCCAGCTGGCTGTGATGGGACAAGACAGGAAAGGGCTTTCAGCATCAGAAATGAAGATATATTTCACTAATCTTAACTTACGACATTTAATTCTCCCTTTCCACCAGCAAGTATAGTGATAACAAAGGAAACACAATGAAGCCCGTCAAATAGAACATGTATTTACAAAGAGCAGAATGGCCTCATTTGGACATAAGACTGACCTTATGGTTGAGCGAGAGGTGAAGCAGCTTGGACTTAAGTGCTTCCCTTTTCTCCCCACTGTGGCTCTCAGCAGATGAGAAGCTTTTGCTTCAATTTTGAACCACAGTGTAGATTTGTATCTTAATCCAGATAAACTATGATTAGTCTTATTACAGTTCAGGGTCTGTTGAAGAACCTCTTATTGATCAGGGGCCACATGACAGTAGTGGCCAGGAACACGTGATATGTGGCCACAGAAACAAAACTGGAAAGGGCAGGCTCTTTTTTTCTTTCGGGCTGGCTCTCTCTTAAACGCCATGTCAAATCCCTCCCCCTTCTGCCACCTCCTTTTCTCTTTCTCTTTGAAGCCCACTTTTCTCTCCCAGCTTTCCTCCCTGCCTAGTTGGCAGCCAAGCACCAGACAGACGTTTCTTGCCAGAAGTCATGGTTATTTGCTGAGGGCCACAGCCAAAGCCTATGGACAACCAGGTCAAGGGACACAGGTTGCCCACCCCTGGTTTACAGATACATTCAACCTGTATATGCAATCGGCTTGTTTCCCTGAGCCACAGTTACGATTAACTGCAGTTTCGGGTTTGGGCATAACACGGACCTGCCACTAACTGAAAATGAAGGAGAACACTTTTTATCTTCTACTCATGGCTGTGTGAGAAGATAGAGGAGGGGAAAAGCACACAAAGCTCCCATGCCTATAAAGCTAAACCATAGTTTAAAAATATGTTGACCCAAGCCAACATATACTGGAGTCAACATAATTTTAAACTATGGTCCTGAGACGTCAGCGATAGGACAGTATATAAGAGTTTTAAACAAACAAACAAACTTATAAAACATTAAATTATAGATGTCCTCATGCTGTCTTAGCCCTGGTCATTAAATACTAATATAAATAAGAAACCTTGCAACACTTCAAAACACAAACACAAAAACAAGGTAAGTCAAACTATGTGTGCTTTACTCACAGGTCTTGCCAAATCAAATAGGAATTTCTTCCAGGTAAGTGTTCATGGGATGAGTTGCCTAAATGTGCTTCTAGATGAGGTTTTAATGTGCCATTGCCATGCCTCATTCATGAAATTTTATGGGAAATCCAGACCAGTAACTAAGACAAAGTTTTTCCATCCTTTTTCAGTCTTTACTTTTCTGTGGTAATACAAATAATCCACTCAAAAGAAAGATGGAATCATAGTATAATACCTTCTAATGGTTAGTGCTAAGAACCCTCCCTTGAGAAACTCACTAAGGCTTTAGCTGATGTTCCAAGGAAAGCAGCAATTGGGAATGGTGGCACAGTGGTTTGAGTGCCAGCGTGGAATACTGGGACGAGAGAGGTCTGGGTTCTTGTTCCCACATAGCCATGAAATACACTGGACGCCTTAAGGCCAGTCTCTGCCTCTCAGCTTAATCCACCACACACAGTTTTTGTAAGGATGAAATGGCGAAGAAGAGGATCATGTAAGCCACCTTGGGTTCCTTGCAAGGGGAAAAGGCAGAATATAAATGTAAAGTAAAATAAACGTCTGTCCAATATACAACTTGGACTGTTAACATTCCATAAACTGATAATACAGGATTCAAGAATATTCTTGACTAAACGTAAGGATTTTAAGGCCCAAACAGTTTTGAACTCCACATATGAAAACCTAGAATTCTGCCTGGAAGTCAATGCAGATGCTGGTACAGTACAGTAATAAGGTATCAGGGACTTGCCCCTCCAAACTATAAGCCACAATATCATGGATACCAGCCTTCCCAAAACTGGTGACCTCTAGTTGTTTTAGACTTCAGCTCCCATTAGCTCCTGGCAATATGTCAGGATTTGTTTGCTTCATTTATATGATGTCCATTATCCAAAGGTTCTCTGGGGGGTTATAAAAGTTAAAAACATATAAACAAGAACGGTGGGGACAACATATGAACAACAAAACAATAAAATGAAACCAAAGCAACTGCAATCAAATCGGTACAGAGATACAGCAGCAGTACAGCATAAAATGCAGTATTAAAACCAGTATTAAAAAGTTAACTGTTAAAATACTGGGAGAATAAAAAGGTTCTCACCTGGTGCTGAAAAGGATAGAGCGTAGGTGCCAAGTGCACCTCTTTGGGAAGCTTGTTTCATAGTTGGGATGCCACAACCAAAAAGACCCTTCTCCTTGTAGCCATCTCTTTATTTCCTTTGGAGGAGTTCCTGGAGAAGGACCCCAGATGATCCCCTTAAGACCCAAGTAGAGCCAGGAATTCTGGGTGTTGTATTCCAAAACATCTGAAGGGCACCAGGCCAGGAAAGGCTATGCTATACCATGTAAGGCTGCTAATGGTATGTTCTTGGAAGAAGTAATTTTAGTAAGTGTGGATGTAATTTAAGGAAACACATACAAGCATACAAGCAAGAATAAGGTGACTAATACAAGTAGGAATCTATTAGAAGAAAGGCAAGTTGTGTGTGTGTGTGTGTGTGTGTGTGTGTGTACAGATGCAGATACAACTATATATGCAGTTTAACATGTATATGCTGTTTAATGCCTAGATCAGGGGTGGCCAGACCAAGGCTCAGGAGCCACATGTGGCACTTTGAGTTTATTGTGCAGCTCACTGCCCACTGCCCACTGCTCACTGCTGCAGGTGCCCATGGCTGCCCACTTACTGCTCACCACCTGCCACCTGTGGGCACCTACTTGCAGCTCTCAAACACCTGACATTTACCATAAGTGGCTCTTTTGCTGAACAAGTTTGGTCCCCCCCCCCCCGCCCCCGGCCTATATGAAGCTGCTATGAGTGGTCACTGGGGGATTTTCAGCAAAGAGCCATCAGTATGCAAATGACACACTGCCCTATGTCTCTGTGACAACTGAATCAGTAGACACTGGTCAATCCCTGGATCAGTTCCTATACTCAGCAATGGGTTGGATGAAGGACGATACACTGGAGCTGGATCCTGGCAAGACAGAGGCCATGTGAGAAGTGGTTCTAACCAAGGGACAACTTACTTGTTCTGGATGGGCTTGTGCTCCCTTGAAAAGATCAGGTTCATGGTCTGGGGATACTCCTTCATCCATCTTTGTAGCTGGAGGCTGCAAACGTCTAGTGACAACTGGCCTTCTACTAGCATCACTAGCCATGGACTTTCCTGGCTATATATAGCTTGGCATAGTGGTACAGACACTAGTAATCTCAAGACTGGTTAAGTAAAGGAAGAGCCTTGATGTCAAACAGACACCAACATTGCTTCGGTTTTGGCAGCATGGGAGATATATTTTTTCGAACAGCTCTTCCCTGAGTAAGCAGCCATGGCTTTATTAGTAGAATCTGATTTTAAAAGTTTTAATTCTGAGTTTGAATGATATTATTTTGTGTTGTTTGGAACTTATTTTATTGGATGCAGAGCAGCATATAAATCCTGTAACTAAATTAGTAAGCATCTCTGTGTGTGCAAATTCAAAGGATTCTTTTTATGTCCAAGCCCAGTCCCTTTCATCACCCTTCAGAAAGGATCTTGACTTCTTTCCCCCTAACCTGCTGAGGCAGAGAAATAACTGCTAGGAAAAGCTATGAGGCTACAACATTGCCGGGCCAAAACATTGTAGAGTTTTGATAGAATCTTTGGTATAAATGAGAAATGGCCTTTGTAATACCCGCAAACCATCACCCTGAATCAGATTTACAAATTTGTAGCTTGCTTCGCATCACAGGCTCATTGTTCTTTCACCATTGCATGCTGACTCACTCACTCTCTCTTTTTAAAGGCAGAATTACAGGAAAGGAAGGAATTTACTAACTTTAACCCAAAGTTCAAGATGTAACAGAAAGACAAGCTGGAACATCCCAAGTCCCACTACGCTTATGAGGCAGAGGTTATTTTCATGTCAGCATAAAACATTTAGCATTTCCTCTAGAAAAAAACCCATCTATTCACTTTTTTCTGTTCAGGTCTCATCAAACCCACAGTGTTAAAGAAAGGCGATTAGTCTGCTAGCATAAACATCTTCATTAAAAAATTATGATACAGCTACACAGATTTTCTGTGACATTTTGAAAATCAAATGCAAAGGAATGGGAAACAAAATGAACTGCATTTATAAAGATAAACAACACAGATGCTAAAATGTATTTGCTGAGTAAAAAGAGAGCTCGGAACACAAGAATCTTTTTTTCCAATTAAGAAGAAAGTGTTGCTTTATCTGCTTGAAGACTCTGGTGTATTCAAGTCCAAGCTGTGGTCACATTTAGGATCTGCAGGAAATGGCCATGCCAACCAATTAAATTTTGCTCTAAGAGAGGCTTTCTTGGTGATACACATGCAGCTTTCCGGAGCAGAGTGAAATTAAAAATAGATCAGCACTCTTTGAGACTGAGAGTCAAAGAAACTCCACATAGAAGGAATGCAGACCAAATGGAAGCTGATCAGACAAGCCATTTCAAAACCAGCTGATCTCCACAAACCACAGATAAGAAAAACATCCATCTCTAAAGGGTACATGCAGCAATGCATGTTGATTCAAATGACATGCCCAAGACACGCTTGGGCACTGGTATAAACACACACACACACACCCCACATCCCTTCTTCATCAGGGTCACTGAGGGAAAAGTAGAAGGTCTAAACTTTCCCGTTCCCTGAGCCACACTTTTCAAGACCACTTCCAGCACCCATGGGAAAGCAGCAGATCTTGAGGAGAACTGCCAGGAGGGCTTTAATTTCCCTGCTTCTCCAGCAATCGTCATCTGTATTGCTGGGTACATGTCTCTCCTCCCACAGTGGTCCTGTACAGGATTGGGGTTTTTCCACCAGTATCTATTCCCCATCAAAGAGGTGAAGACTCATCTTCTGGGCAGTTGTGGCGGGGGGGGGGGGGGGGGGAGCAGGCATGATGGGCTTGTAAGCCATGCAAAGTGGCCAAGGACCACGAGCTGCCTGCAAGAACTGCAAATTTCATGCATGGCAGAAATTCAGATAAAGCACCAAAACATCTTTGACATGGTAGATGCACACCCGCACACCCGAGGGAGGGAGCGGGAGAGAGATGACACCTATTATGAATAGATCTGAGTGAAACATATTAGGGAATGCATTTTTTGAAAAAGAGACTAAATATATTCATAACCGAAGTCTGTTTGGCTCTTGCTCTCTTCCCACTGCCTGACATCCAACCTTCCAAAAGAAGTAATTAAAGAGGGAGGCTGGTGCTGGTGCAACGAACAGAATTTTCTACCACTGAAATGAAATCCATGCAAATCTGATCTTTAGTAAATGTTGACTTTTATGTCCCTCAATCTATTTAACATATTTCTAAAAAACCTTTTCTATATTGCTATAAAATGTAGACCAAAGTACAGGACGCTGAATAAACCCATACAACTACAAAAGGAAAAAGGAAATAAAAGATGGGTGTTCTTTTATTTCTTCAAAAACCTACTGCTAATATTCCCCAACAGCTGGTGTCCAACAGCTTGAAATTAATCTTGTACCTTTTTGAAATGTCATAGTAGAAACTCATTCCAGAGAGAAGGCCTGCTGTAATGCATACAGCAGGGAGTCAAACTCCAGGGGCATCTTCAGGAACAAGAGTATCATGGTTGAAACTTTTGTGGATGCAAAGCAGCCAGTGCATATGAGAAGAGAGTAAATCTAGCAGACGGGGGAAAGGTGATACTTAAACCACCCATCCAAAATGCTTGGCAAAGTCAAACATGATCTTGCAAATTCCTGCATCTCCCGAGGAACATGTTTAATTTGCTATTTCAATGAATAAAGCAAGCTCCAGACAGCAGTGCAGAAATGTAAATATTGACAGGAAAATCACTATGTAAGGTAGCTCCATGATCAGAAATGGGATTGTACAAGATTAGGGTTCCAGGCTGAGGGCACAAGTTAAATGGGAGGCGTCTGTTTCACATGTTCCAAAACTGCACAACTAGTTCTGATTTCCTTAGAAAAAGAACAGGTCAAGGGTATGACTGGGGCCTTTTCTTGAACCTGGAGCAGGATGAGACCTCCCACCACTCTCCAGAGCACAGCACAGCTACTGGAGCAATCCCACACCTGCACACCAGCTCAGGCTGGTCTTACCACACTCATCCCAGTCAGTGGGACCACAGGCCTCTGAGATCCATGATTAGGTTCCAGGATGGAGAAGATGTGGCTTCCAGTTGGACTTCGGTCCTTGTGTTGCTTTCAGAAAGTAACCTACACTCTTAGATAACAAAACTCCTAAAGGAATTTTTGTGCCTTTCCTATACAGAATATCTATGAACAAGGACAGCAATTGTGCTAGAATGCTTTTAGATCTGCTATAGTAAAAATTGGCTAAGTATCCATGTTTTCAAACAAATTGTTTCAAAAGGCACATTGGCATGAAACTGAAATGTGTGTACTTTGAAACAGTTTTGAAACTATTTGAATCTCTCAACATTGTGCATTTTAATTTTTTAGGGGTCAAATGCATCCCAACAATACAAAACAACTTTTATATCAGTCTTCCAAAATTTCATGTTTCAGAGAGACTACCATCATGTTGACGGCAGTGAGTAAGGGGTGTCTTAATTTAATGAAGGGGAAAAAAAACCTTACATGACTGTTAAGATCATTTCCATCTCCACTGGAATGGCCAAAATATCTGAAAGTCATGCATATCAGATGTTACGAGGGGCAGAGTGACCCCACCAAATGTTATTGCTTACTCAGCATATTTTCCATGATGAACTCTCTATTCTGTCCATTTCATGTGAGAAAGACGCATGGAGTGATTTTTTAAAATCTATTTTTGTAATCGATGAAGTACTCACTTTTTAAAATATCACTACCAACAGCATTTTTCAGTCAACATAATTTCTTAGGTAAGCAAAACCCCTTTACAAACCTGAATTATTTTTAAAATGTTTTTCTCTAGTTGGAAACTGCCTTGTAACTGATTTTTAAAATCATAGGTATCATTTCATGTAAATCTTACAAATCCAGTTTTATGGAGTTAGCCCTAACTGTGAGATCCTCCTACAGTGTTTTTACTGTATAAGAATGTCAAAAGTGATCAGGGATTAGTTCAGCAGAAAGTGCCCAAGAAGGCAATATTAGCCATCTGAATCTGCTACCTGTGTTACAGTTGCAAAACATTATTTATGATGCTGACAAATGTAAGAGTGCACTTAAAACACTCAAATGCTAGGGCAGGCAATAGTTGATAAACTAACGCCACATTTAAAGGGCTCCAGTTAAATCATCACAATTTACAACTTCTTTGTGCACAATCCAGGGAATTAGTTCACAAACCTGACTTTGTTTGACATATTGAAAGCAAACACACCAGAAATCCTCCCAGTATCACTTGCCCACAAATGCAAATGTGTGAACAGCAACAAGTTTGGGCTTTCAAAAAGAAGTAACAGCAATTCTTCTTTCTTCAGTACAGATGTAGCAATCTTGGACAACAAATGAGTTTATCCATTATTAAAATAAGGCTACCAGAGTCAAAGTCATCTGCCATTTGGAAGTGTGTTTATTAACCAAATTTGCACAACTGCAAGGGGATTAAATAAACTTCCATGGTGTTTAATGAGCCATTGGCTGTGTGCTGGGACTCTGCAGCTTCCTGCATCCTTTGAACCCAGTGAAAGTGACTTCCCATGGTTAACAAGACACCAAGAATTCTGGATGGCTCGTTAGCTGGAGCAACAAGCCACATCTCGCTGGATTCATGTAGCTCAGCAAGCCATGCCAGTGAGAGTAATTCTGTTAATCCCACAGCATGTCAGGTGGGAGAATTAAGCAATGATCATGCATACAAGTCCAATAATTACATCTGTCTGTCATCTCATAACAGAAGGTTCTCTGAGTGGCCTACAGCAAATACAAAAACAAATTGTAATCGGCAGGAGGGTTCAATTTTCAAATATAGTGATCATAAGCTGCAACAAGGAGATCCTTTTCCTTCAAAAAGTTTACAAACAAATCTAGAGAATGCAAATTGGGCTTCAAAATCCTTGGGCTATTAAATTGAAATAATTACATAAATACAAAAAGTTTACACCTAGCAACAGATCATACTACAGAACAGAAATCTCGAAAGCCCAATGAAGTCTGTCTCTGTCTCTCTCTCTCTCTCTCTCTCTGTGTGTGAACTAAATTAAATGGAATAGGTGTACACTATTATACAAACTCAAACACAGAAAAATTGAGGTCTGGTCAGCCACACCATACTTCAGTGTCCATCATTTTCTTAGGTCTGCAGATTCTACAATGCACAAAGAAAAGTGACATACTATCTCTCTACTATTGATGAGGAGGCTTAACTGCATCAGAGTTAATACTATGGAAATATTTTGCTAAATGGATTTGAGAGGTTCACAACCCTGATTAGAATTAGCTGAATTATGGCTGACAAAGGAGACATGTACATTTCCTCCTCCCAACATATAGCCCTATAATTAGTTCCCTTAATTAAGATTTATCCAAAACAGATCTGGTAGTTTCCCAGGCTAATTACTGCTAAGCCAGTGAGGTATAAAAATGTGCCACAATATCTATAGAAGTGCTTGCTCATTTATGAGAACTTTTCTCTTGGCATATAGAGCTCCTGTTCAGTAACCTACAATCCCATTGTTTCCCACTCCAAAAAAAAAAAAACATATAAAATCATTTCTGAATAAATCTGCTAGCAAAATCTAAAAAAAAAAAAGTCCTGTCTCCTTGAAAGTAACTCAGGTGCATGGTATGTGTGTGCGCATGTGCACACACAATCTAACAAACTGAGGCCCCAAGTAAAAAATCCAGAGGAGAACACAGACCATAATAAAACTTCAATGGTGGAATTCAATTAAATGTTTTGAAGGTGTACTTCAACTTTTTTGTTCAGGTCAGGTACTATTTCTTGTAATGCTTCCTTTCAGCTTCTGAATGTTGCATTGTTCCAATATCTTCCTGAGAACATTCTCATGGATAAACCTATTCACTACCTCTGTGAATAGTGGTGACTTTAACATTACCCAAGAACAGTAAAGGGAAAAGAATAGACAAGCTGATCCAACCCAACGTTCCCAGGATGGATGAAATTTTTTGGATGGTACCATTTTTCCCACACAGCTATTTTTATTATTATGTAAAGCACTTATCACTGTCATCTGCACGGTACCGAAATTAAAAGCAATACAGAGGCTTGCAATCTAAAATTAAAGACAAGACTCTCTAGGGAGGAAGGGGGGAAAGGGGGAAAAATCAAGCAGATTAAGTCAGGATGAACATGGAGGACTTCGAATTTAAGCAGTGATTGAGTCCAACAACAGGGTATTTCATCTATAGATAAGGAACAGAGCAGGCTTCTTCAATGATAGGCATTGTTTGTTGCCTACCATTGTGGCTGGCCACCCTGGCTGGGGTTGAAGGGAGTTGTAGTCTAAACCAGTGGTGTGACATCACTGGTCTGTGGACCAGTGCTGGTCCACAGGCAATTTTCTGCTGGTCCGGGCGGGCTGCATCCCACTCACCAGAGACGAGTGCGGGAGCTGGTTGTGCTCCACCACCTCTTCCTTGGTTGGAATTGCACCAATGCTGCTGAAGGGCCAGTGAGGAGAAAGATGGCTTGGGGTGAGCTGGATGGGAACCACGCTATGCTGATTTTGGTATTTTGTTTTTTTGCTGGCATTTTTTGTTCCTCAGTTTCTGGCTGTTATGGAGAATTTTCATTTTTTTGGTTTTGTGTTTGGAAACTAATGCACAGAATACTGTATTATGTGTATGGAGCTTTCTGTTTCTGCCCCAGAGGTCCCCGAGGTGGTTTTCCTGTTTTTGCCAGTCCCCAGCTGGGGAAAGATTGAAAACCACTGGTCTAAACCATCTGGAGGGCAGCATATTAAGGAAGGTGTCATCCTGAAGTTAAGACAACTGGTACCTGTATCTAACACAGGGTCTCAGGGGAAAAGCGCTGGAAAAAACTTAAATTGAAGACAAGCAGAGGAGGAGGCAGCAAAAGATTAATTCAGCTGAAAGAAACAGCAAATTGCCAAACAAGCAGCAGCCTGATTTTCTTTTCTACTTGAAAAAAGCACATATTTATGACATATACAATCATACCTGAAGAAAAAGGGTATTCCTGTTTTCTCCCAGTATGCTCTCTTAATAATAAGCACTAAGAGAATTAACAGCACTTTCACAGCAATGTTCAAAGCACTTCAAATATGTTTCCTACGCAAACTTCACAAAAGCCCTAAAGTATTATCACATTATTTCATTCGAGCACCAGAAAACTGCCTTTTCTTAGTAGATTTAGGTAGCCAATATCATAGTAGTTTCTTCCAATTTTTTTTTCCAAGAAAGTATGTAAAGGCACAGAAAGTTACTTTACAGCCAGCTAGATGGGAGAGTCTGGGGCTAACTTTTCCCATATACATTGTGACTAATTTGCGGGGAGGGGCAAGGAAACTGGAAATGATTTATAATCTATTGATATAGTTAGTGGAATCATGAAGAAAAAATGCAGCCTGATCCATGCATGTCTTTGACCTATCCATAGTTATTGGCAGATATATACCCCATTTAACTCATGTACAATCATTTGTCTAAAAATGACAACAACCACTTGTGCTTTTGTGAGATAAAAACATATTTGACGGCATAAAATATATAAAGCACAGAAGCAGGCTTACAAGTAATTTTTCCAAGTCTCAATGGAAGTATAATTCACAACAAAACATGAACAAGCAGATAAAAATGATAGAATGTCAATACACTGCAATGATTATATTTAAGATATTTAAGATTTAGCAGACCACATTACTGACACTGTGCATCTCAGAAGCTTTAAACGATACGTGTCATATGGGAGATAGCATCAACCATGAGAACGGAACTGGTGTGTATCTGTTGACATGAGTGTTATCAGTGAAAGCTCTTTCATAGTTCCTGGGTGAACAGACTTCGATACTCTCATGAGAAAGTGGTGCAGGGCAAACTTTGCCCCATCAGTCAATTCTCCTTCTGACCGAGGAAGGCCAAGATGCTATGCTTTTGACATGCAGCTCTCCGTTTGCAGCCCATTCTGTCTCTCACATCCTTATAATACTTGACAGTATTGGGTTTTGACTCTCCCTAGTCATGAGTATGTCCTGCAAGCACTCTACTTCCTTCCCTCTCCTCATGAAGCCTAAATGCCTCCACTGCCCTATATGGGATTCTAAACAGAGGCTGCCTCTTCAGATTCTGCAGAGTCCGACTGAGTCCAACCGACAATAACCACAGACAGATCCCAAGTGCAGTTAAGTGCTGACTGACTGAAAAGTATCTATATCTCTCTCTTCATTCACTTCCAGGCTCTGCCCACACACCTGCCGTCACCAACCAATTATCTCACTCCTTCATCCCCTTCCTTTTCCCCCCTCACCCTTCTGAAAATTAGGAATTTTTAAAGAAACATACACATAACACTTACACTTACCTTCCAATGTTACTGACAAATTGATCTAATATTTATGGGATTTAGAAGACATTCATATAGCCTTCCCCAATCTGCTGCCCTCCAGATGCTTGGGACAACTACTCCCATCACCCCTGACCATTGGCCATGATGGCTGGGGCTGCTGAGAGTGGTAGTTCAAAATTCCTGGAAGCTGCAAGTTTGAGGAAGGGTATTGTGAAAGATGGTTAGTAATACATGTCTTGCCACTGTTATCCATGCACTGGCAATCGCTCGTCTGGATTACTGTAATGTGCTCTAGGTGGGGCTGCCTTTGAAAACAGTCCAGACACTGCAACTAATTCAGAACAGTAGGTGGCGCACCTACTGGCAAGAACTGGTCCTGGAGAACATATCAGGCCAGTCCTCTGCCGGCTACATTGCCTGCCTGAGGCAGTCTGGACCTAATTCAAAGTGTTGACAGCAAGATTCAAGGCCCTAAATGGCCTGGGACCAGGATATCTGAGGAACGCCTGTCTGCACATATCCCTCCCTAGTCACTAAGATCTTAGACGGAGGTTTTTCCCCAAGAACCCAATGATGTAATGGGGGAAATGAGTAGGAGCAGGATCTTTTCTATAGTATGGAATATGCTCTCCAAGGAGGTGCACCTGGCGCCATTGCTGCTTTCCTTCCAGTGCCAGGTAAAGATTTTCATATTTAACAGGCATTTTGGTGGCTGAACTGGTTTTAACATTGTTTCAACATTATTCCTGAATGCCTTGTTGTAACTTCTTTGCTTGATTGCCAGGTCGGCACTGTTCTGATGGGTTTAAATATTCTTTAAATTGTTTCTATTGTTCTTTTACTGTTTTTACTTAATTGTCATGCTATTATTATTATTATTATTATTATTATTATTATTATTATTATTATTATTGTTTTTATTGTAAGCCACTCAGAGTACCCTTTGGACTACAGAGTGGCATATAAATATAATAAATATATTTATTATATATAAACACAGTATAATTTGAGTCGACCTGGCCAAATGTCAGTGAAGTCCATCTTTGTCCTCACTTTTAGGAGAGCAAGATCTGGAGATGCTAGACTTTGCAGTTCCTTGAGTGAGTGGGAAATATTGCCCAAGAATCCATGAATGGTGTTCTGAATGATGAACCCTTATGGCTACTGTGGGGGGGGGCGGGCATATGGGAGGGAGATTCCTGAACATCCCTCACTTTCTGTCAGTACATAATCCCTCAACAGAGAAGAACCTTCCATCATTAAAAAAGAGCTGCTTGTTCTTTTTCAATGTGTGTCTTCCTGCGTCAACGAAGTGTGTGGGGAAGATGAAACACCTACACACTGAACATGTTACCTGCATGCATGTAGCTGTATGTGCCTGGGGACTCTACGCAAGGGGGGCTCCCACTTGCAAATGGGCACGGAACACATATAAGCGCATGTACCTAGGCACCCATTTCCCCATGTTCCACTCAACCTGAAGCTTTTCAAGGCAGGTTAGTGGGTAATTTAGGGAGTGAGGTGGGGATCGGGGGGGAGGAAATGAAAACACCTCCCAAGCTTTGCAGAGGTGCCTATCCCGGTTTAAATCCTAGCGATGTTTGGTAAGGTTTAAGGCACCAGACAACCTACCTATCATAGAGAGAAATATCACTGTGTTAAGAGGAGTCGGGGCAAGCAGGAAAACCGACAGCTATTAAAAAGCACCATGTAGCCAATAGAGCCACAATATGTACCACTGCCACTTAAAGGTTTTTTGAACAGCTGTCTTTTCACATAATTGCTAGCAGCAAAGAGATAATGAGAAGGCTCTAAAAAGCAGAGTCAAAAACAACATATTCAAGGCAGTTCACAGTCATATACAAAAACACCAATCTTCTTCCTGTTCTTCTGCCAACTGGCTGCATAGATGTTGGCAGATCGCAGATCAACTGGCACTTCATCTAATTCTAGACGCATAATGGGGTCAAGATCAAACATTTTATGAAAATGTAAAACACAAATTGATAGCATTTAGGGAGAACTCTCCTGGGTTCTGTTGCTGGCACTGATGAGACAAACCAAATGCCTTCAAATAATTTCCACAGAACAATCTCTGTGTCATGCTAGCACCTCCACCTAAGCCAAGTACTGTGCTACATACTAAAGGAGCAGAAAAGAAACAGCAGAACTGTTTCCCTTTCATGTCGCACTCTGAACATGCAAAGTTTACTGCATATTCTACACTTACCCTAACAACAGCCTTGTAAGGGAGGCTATTGTTACTTTTATTTTTTATATGGCTAATGGCAATTGGGAGTATATTCTTTAGCCAAGGGCATAGTTCAAAGAAGAGTGGAAATCTGGTCTCTCAAGTCCAAATTTTGTATGGGTTTCTGTCAGCAATGGCTTTTTTCTCACTATTCCCCCATAAAGCCCAGCTCTGCAAAGCATCCAGGATGATCATTGTCCCATGGACAGTTTCTCTCATCTTCACTGGGAATCTCTCTGGCAATTTCAGAGTTACAATTGTCCCCTTGGTTGCTCCTCTGACTGATGTCCTTGTTACCAAGTCACTGAGTTTGGGTCGATAGCCTTCTCTAGGCAGTCACAACTGAGCCATATTCTTTCCATTATATAATATTAGATTTAATGTTGCTCATGGAAATGTTCATAACTCAGGATCTTCTTTATAACCCAACTCTGATTGGTGCTCTACACTATTTTTCCCAGAATTCTTTTGAGTGCGCCTTGTTCTTCATAAGGTGTTTGTTTAGATATGCTTTCCAACAAGCTCTGGGGACTTCCAAAACCTGGTATAATTAATCTGACATCACGTAGCTCTGAAATTGTACACAGGTGGAATGGATGGGTTGCACCAGAGCTGTAGGCCTGTCACAGCAAAGGGGGTGAAAACTTACGTGTGTAACAAATGCCAGTTTGTTTTTGTTTACTTTTATGCCACAATCAAAACATTTCCACTTCCGCAATGTTGACTATCTTGTGTATATCACATGGTGACAATGCCAATAAAACCCACTTCAGTTCCAGGCTGTTACACTGCTACATGTAGAAAAGTCAGGGGATGGGGAGGATGAATACTTCTGCAAAGCACCACACTTTAGAAGGGTGCAATTGCAATTGGCAGTAATAATAATACTGTCTCTTTGTTGGCTGTTCCCCATCCCCATCTACAGATATTTGTTGTTAGTCGCAAAGTCGTGTCCGACCCATCGTGACCCCATGGACAACATTCCTCCAGGCCTTCCTGTCATCCAGGCTTTTCTCCAGGGAGTCCTTCCTTCTCATTAGGTGGCTAAAGTATTTGAGTTTCATCTTCAGTATCTGACCTTCTAAAGAGTATTCAGGGTTGATCTCCTCTAGGACTGACCGGTTTGATCGCCTTGTGGTCCAAGGAACTCGCAGGAGTCTCCTCCAGCACCACAATTCAAAGGCCTCAATTCTTCAGCGCTCAGCCTTCCTTATGGTCCAACTTTCACAGCCATACATTGCAACTGGGAAAAACATACCCTTGACTATACGCACTTTTGTTGGCAGGGTGATGTCTTTGCTTTTTAGTATGCTGTC